>NC_057812.1:690524206-690558457 GCF_018294505.1 Triticum aestivum
TCGAAGAATGTTTACACAACAGATGAAATAATTTGTGTGCCATATGGAAGATAGGGAACACAAAGAGCAAATACCTTATTAATAACTCCAAAGAATCAGGCCCTCCATCTCTAGCCATTCTGCAATCCAAAACTTCAGACTTGGAGGGCAGGGAGCGAGGAATTAATTCAGCCCGCCTGTGTCGAACCAGTTTGTTCAACCTAAAACGCAGGACAGACTTCCCGAAATGACAAATCATAGGCTCAAAAAACTCTGCTATGAATGCGCGAGAGGTACGCCGAATGTGGGGATTGTGTTCCAATCGAGCAAACCATTCATCTTCACCCACTGTAAGAAGGGCGGGTCTGGCCGCATTGACAGGACGGTGAGTAGAAATGGCTGTCAGCTTACTACATGAAGAAACTGAAAGCCTGGCCAGCTTCTCAAAATCGCAAGGCAACACACAGATGGTAGATAACTCTGGAAGGTGAATTAAAGTGATACTTTTAAGTTGTGGAAAAATCACCCTGGGTGGATTACTTGCAATTTCTTCAGGCCACAGCTCTGATATATCAACCAGGAGTTCAAGTCGTGTGCAACCACGAATATCCAGAAGTTCGAGGAATTTAAGCTGCAGTACCCATGTAGCATGCTTTATTCTTCCACATTTGATAATATATACCTCTCGAAGGTGATTTCCTGTATTCCTCCATATTACTTTCTCCAGTGTACTGAGGTTTTCCAAACAGAGATGGTTGAGGTTTGGGAGTAGCACATCTTTACTAGGAGACTGCGTGGGATCCCATTCAGCGGCAACCTCCCGCAAACTGTCAGAGCTAGAAATGGCCAGCTCCTTTAGGCTGTCTAGATCGCCGAGCAGCTTCAAATTCATTACGTTGCAGTTTTTTGCCTGGGGCTGCTGGTGCTCACTGCAGAAAAATGGATTAAGCAAGCAAAGTGACTGTACACGCACCCTCTTCATCTTCTTTAGGATCTCGATATTAGCACTCTGTCCCTGCAGGCAAATCCCAAGAATTTGCAAGTTGTCCATTTCTGGGTCTGCCAATGCTAGTAGAAGAGGAGAAAAGGAAACAGCATCAGACTTTGGACGGTAAGGACGCTCCGAACTGTCACAGAAAAGGTCCACCACTTGAATGTTCTGAAGTCCTGAGAATAATCCTCTTGGTATTGCTCGAAGGTTCCAAGCTTGCCTTAGATGCAAATGCTTGAGCTTTGACAGCTTCCCGAGCTCCATCGGCAGCGCAAACATCCCACTTCCCACAATGTTGAGGTATTCTAGCTCGATCAACTCACATATCTCCTTTGGAAATTCCTCCAATCTAAATTGGGAACCCAAATCTAAAAAGGTCAAAGCTTTGAAATCAGAGATGCTTGGTAGTGAAGATAAGCAATCCTTCCGCTTTACCAGCATCTCGAGCTTGGGCCAATCTTTCTTGGCAGGCCATGCATGATTGGTAGACAATGTGTGCCAGTTCTTCTCGATGCCCTTCATCCGTGCTAGCTTCCTCTCACATATGGGCCACATGTTGCTATTCCCCATAGGCCGTTCTGTCTCCTCGATCCATACTTGCTTCAGCACGCTCCACCTCTCATCTCTCATTGGTGCTTGTTCCCTGCTGTCAGCTTCCAAAATCCACAGTGCCATGTCACGGATGACGTCGTGCATCTCAACCACCTTGCTTCCTTTCTTCTCCAAGAGCGACGCATCCAGCAGACAATGGATCATCTCTTCCCCTCCTTCAAAACCATCAGAAGCTTCTGAAAAACCAAGCCCAATACACCATTGGATAAGCTGCTCCTTAGGGATGCTCTCGTTTTGAGCCCACAAAGAGCACAATAGTAGACAGCCTCGCAGTCCATCATTTGCCAGATTGTCAAAACTGTATTTTAGACACTGGTATACCTCTTCATCTGTATCGAGGTTATTGTGGACCTTTGACTTCTTCAATCTGTTTATTGCATTCAGCCATAGCCCAGGATCTTCCTTCGCTGACATAGCTGAACCGACGACGCACAGAACTAGTGGTAAGCCACCACACTGCGCTGCCACCTGATACACATGTTTTTTTGCAAGTTTGCACAAAATTGGTCATTCACGGGATATGTTGCTTACATCTAAGATTTTGATCGCTCTAAACAAACTATTCCCTCCGTTCCTAAATGCTCCCTCTGTCCCGAAATACTTGTAGTTGGGGGAAACTAGTAGTATTTCGGTACAAAGATAGTATAAGTCTCTTTAGAGATTTCAATATAGACTACATACGGAGTAGAATGAGTGAATCTACACTCTAAAATACGTCTATACATCCGTATGTAGTTTATATTAAAATCTCCAAAAGGACTTATATTTAAGAACGGAGGGAGTATTATTTTGATCTGGATCAGTAAACTATATTGAATTCAAGATAATATACGCATGAAGCTTTTTTTGAGAACCACTTATTCTTAAGGAAAGAATAGAAAGAAAAAAATCGGACAGAGAGGGTGTGCTAGAGTATGTCACAACGATGTTACTTCAAGGATGCAATTAATAAGTCTGCTCCATTCAGTCCCCCTCAAAAAATTTAAATGGGTAGTTCTGTCTTTTACTTTAATCGAAATTAAATGACGCTGGCCCACTCCTGATCGGTTGATCCAGATCCAAACCTGACTGAAGTGACCCGGTAGTCCTACGTCTTTAAAGTTTGAGAAAAGTATGTTTTTTGTCCCAAGTTCCCCAAAAATATAGACTTGGTATATCAAGATTTTTTTCGTAGACATTTTTGGTCCTTCAAGTCTCAAAACCGGATAAATTTGGTCCAAAATCATATTTTGACCATGATGACTGGTTTTAACCATGTTGACCGGTTTGACTAATGAATAGTAAATTCGAAAAAAATGAAAAACTACTATAAGTCTCTTAAATTTTGTGGCAACCAAGATGCTTGGGTGTGCTAGGTGTGTGAAAATTTGTGTGGTGTTTCGACATTTGTGGAGCTCGTGCGAAAAAAAAACAAAATTTTGCTCACAAAAAAGCCAAATTTTGTTTTTTTGCTAGAGCTCCTCGGATGTTATTTGACCATAAAAATTTACACGCACCTAGTGTACAACATCTGGGTTGTCACAAAATTTCAGATTTTTTTATTTGCTATTTTTTCGAATGTATTGTTCATCGGTCAAACCTGATCAAAGTGGTCACATCCGCTTTAAAAGAAAATCCTACTTAAAATTTTAGAAATTCTAAAAACAAAAAATGATGTCGTATTGGTAACACCACATAAATTTAGATGCAAAAATTGAAACATAGTATGATAAACAAAATTGACAAATAAAATGGTCGATCTCAAAACCCAGTTTGCATTAGCTACTATCCGCGTCGTGAATTTTCTTTATATATATTATTGTGGATTTGGATCTAAAATTTTATACCATGGTAGATACATACTTATTTGTACTTGCGTCCTCACAAAACCTTGTCTTTTTTAATGTTTTTAAAGGAATTTTTTTCGTGAATACGCAACATCCTCAGAAAACCTTGTCTTTTTAAATGTTTTTAAAGGGGGTTTTTTCGCGAATACGCAACAGTGCGTATCAAGGAGCCGCAGAGCGTCGGTGATGGGTTGCTCAGCCCGAGAAAGGGCCATATGCTAGTAATGAGTTGAGTCCTTATGACGCCCCCGTTTATGATCATGCACTAATCATATATGCATCATGCATGATGATGAACGGCGACTCACGTCAATATCACAACATAAGTTAAAAAGATGCTAGAAAAATATCACAACATATGCTAGTAAAATGAGGTTTTTACTAGTAGAAGTTAAAAAGATGCTACTACTTAATACTTAGTCAGGATGTAGTAGAAAAAAAATCGATGCGAACCCATAAGTTTCAAACAATGGACGGTCTAGAAAGACATGTACAAATGATAAGAGTTGTAAAACTTAATCTAATTAACCTCAATTTAGAATAGCACAGCAGGTTGAATGTGGAACTAAGTTGAGTATAGTATCAATACCTCCTTAGCCAGGCTGGGAATCCGAGAGTGGGCTTGGATGGCGCGGTTCCCGACTTTATCCAGGAAGAGTAGCAACGCATCTTGTTTGTTCAAGCACCCTGCAGCTATGATGTTGTTTTCTTGGCATCTCATATTGGCGCATACGGTGTTTCTTCTTGATGTTACTATAACTTTACGATGCCGCCCCGGTTCCCCAGTAATTGGTGGGATGCCGATTGCTTGCAAGTCAAGGCGTTTCCATAGGTCATCCAGCAGCAACAAGAAGTTTTTGTCTCTCAGATGATTATAAATGGTGTCAGCAGAGTGTTGCATACTGGATTCGGAGGACAATGACGCTCCGACATTGTTTGCAATGCACTGTTGCACCTTATGGACATGGTACTGTTTGCCAACCTTCACAAAAACAATATGGTCGAAGGACTCCCAGCCAGAATCACGCACAAGCTCCAGAAGGGTGGTCTTGCCCACACCGCCCATGCCCCATACCCCGAAGGACCCAGGAGTTGTGTCTTCAACAAATCGGAGAGCCCGGACAAGCATATGTTCCATTGCCCTGATTCCTGATCCCCATCTGTGGACCGCTCTGTCAAGGGTCATGTTGGCACGTAGGGTCGCGTTGGAAACGGCCCGTGGATGGGTCGCCCAACGGATATTGCCTCCTTCCAGTATGCCTCCCCACGGGCGATAAGTAGCTTGACTTTTTCAAGCTCCAGATCTGCTAGCTTGCCGACAGAGCATCTCTCCCGGTAGTTTTTGAGGTGCTTCCCAAGCCAGGCAAGGAGGCCCGCCAAGGTCATGGGTCAGCAGCGCATCCCTCCTGCCCATGATAACTTGTGCCGCCTGCTGCGATGCTTGAATGCACGTCTGCAGACGAGGGTCTGGGACGATCGCGCTGGTGGTCCGCCGTCAAGCCGAGCAGCCGCTGGATCCCCTCCAGGAGGTCGTCCACGCGCCTGGGGACGTCGAATGGGTGCCCCAAATGCTGCGCCACGGGATCCCAGCACTTGGTGATGAAAAGCACAAGCAACGTTGCGATAATACCAGGAACGATGGTCCAGGCGGATACCATCTTCTTCTCGCTCACCCTTCCTCCGCCACTTTCTCTCTTTCTGTGGGTACGCTTCTATGTGTTGTGGTACTACTGCTAGAACTTTCTAGAACAAATGAGCTTACATGATGTTGAGATGTACTATAGAACTTCAACGGAGGAAATTTCCTAGGAAGCTTCCTAACGTGATGTTGAGATGCCTATATTAAACGGCAGTATGAATCACCAACCGCCGGTAGGTCACCTTCCCCATAATATATAATAAGCTCCCACATGGCACCTAACGTGAAATGAGTTGAGAGTATATACCAATACAAAAGTAGTGAACTGCCACGCAATATGCGACTCAAGCCACCATGTTCGGTTTCGTAGATTTTAAACTATTCATATTGTTCTCGTACTCCCTTCAATTCATAATTCATGATGTAGTGCTTACCCGTTTTTCAAGATCCATAAAGTAGATCAATAATACATAAATCAAGTTATTGAAAAATTATACCATTGAAACTTCTTTTGAATATGAATTCAATTGTATCATTTTTATGACACATAACCCGCATTCTACCGGTTAAATTTGTGGTCAAAATTTAATCTTAAAAAACATGTGTGCACTATACTCCCTCCGTCACAGTTTAGAAGGCACAGTTAAATTTGCGTGCGTTTTCATAATAGACAAGGTTTAGGGTGCATTGCATTTATTTCTAGTAGCTAATTAGTACTTTGATATACTATTTCTATATGCATGCGTAGTGTGAATTCTATTTTTTTAGCCCATCTCACAATCAATAGATAACCATCTAGGTCCCAGAGAATTTCCAAACGCGCCTTCTAAATCGTGACGGAGGGAGTATTATGGAATGGATGGATTATTTATTACTAACAGGAAAGTCAAACAAGCCACCACATTCATTTGCATATTATGCTAAAAACATACTCCCTTCATTCCAAAATATAATGCGCCTGTGCTTTCCGAGATCCAACTTTGACCATAAATTCAACCAACGAGACCGACTGCCGTGGGAGTAAAAATTATATAATTGAAAACTTCTTTTGAATACTAATTCACTGGCATAATTGTTGCTCCCATCACAATCGGTCTTATTGGTTAAATTTATGATCGAAGTTGAAGCACGGGAATAGAAAAAGCATCTATTATATAATTAAAACAATAGGAAAACAAGCCATCACGTTAATAGAATTAATTACTATCAGGTTTTCAATGAATAGAATTAATTACCCTATACCATAATAATACTTTGGAGATTATATAATGAACATAACAATAACCAACAAATCTAAACGCGCAAATGCGCAGGTCACATTGCTAGTTATATTTTAAAACAGAGGGAGTATGTAAATCTTCGGCTGGTGACCGGCATCTTCAGAGAGTGATGCACCTAACGACGTCCCCGCTTTTAGCAGCGGAAAATGACAACAGAGGCCGAGCATCAAGTAGGCCGGAATCTGCGCCATCGCATCACCATGGGATCCGCGCTGCTGGTCTATCTGCCCTGTATTTGTTTTTTCTTTTGGCGACATGCAGGTGTGTCTAGGGCTGGAGAGCTTGCTGCATGCCCATGTACAGTGGCAGTGCGGACATGTTCATTCACGGGCTGCACCGACGAAGGAGTCGCAACATGCGTGGCTGGTCACTAGTTTCATGAGGCCAACTTCATCGCGCGACTCTATCCTGTCTGCCTTCGTCTGTTTGGGGTAAAAAAAACAAATGAGACGACCCAGTGCGTGGCTGCAAACAAACTTTTGTCCGCTTTCAATCCATCCGCGGCCCAAGTTTGCGTCGCTTTTAGGGTGAAACGGACACCACGCGGACGCGCGGGTCGTCTGCGCGTGTCCTCCCCTGGCCCGCCCGTCGGTGGCACAACGCATGCCTTTTTCTATCCGCCCCCTCCCTCCCTCCGGCCGCACCCCCTCCACTCTTCCCCTCGCCGCCGCCGTTGCCATTGCAGCCGTGCAGTTCGGACATGAGCTCACCCAACGCCTTCCCCTCGGCGCCGCCGAGCTACTCAACCACGGCCACCTGATTTGCGCACCCGCCGGCCGGTTTTGGGGCGGATCCGGTCGGTCTTGAGCTCGGCCGGCTGTGGGAGGCCGGGCCGCGCCATGGACTGGCCGGGCACCTCGCCGGAAGGCCCTGGCAGGGCCGCAAGGCCACATGTAGGCAGTGGCTCCTCCTCTAGCCGCTCGGATCTGCACCGTCGGTGGTCCGTCGGCAGATACACGAATGGTGGCCGGCCGGGCTCGGTGCTTGCCCAAAAGCTCGCCGGCGCACCGTTGCCACTCATTAAGTGCGACCACTGTCCAAGGATGGTCGTGCGCCGCGTGTCTACAACGCCGGAACATCTCGGATGGGTGTTCATCAAGTGCTTAAACGATGGGGTATGCGCTTTTTTTAGTTTCGGTTTGTGCTCTAGATTTGACTAGTTGTGCTAACTTCAAATTTTGTTGTGTAGAATGGATGCAAGTTTTGGTATTGGGAAGAAGAGTACATCGATATATTGATAGAGCGAAATTTAGTACATGTTTGTGCACTTTTAGCTAGCATAGATGCTGTAAATGAGACAAGTGCACTTGTTGCTAGATTAGAGGCTAGACATGAGACTAGGTGTGAGGAGGAAGCAACATCTACATCTGGCTTGAAGAAGAAAGGAGGATGCCAGATCGAGCCTCCTCCTCCTACACAGATCAACAACGAGTGCATTGAGAAGGCCCTAACCCAACTCAAGGGAGTAGTTATGGAAGTTGGGTATCTTTTAAAATGTATTCTTGTGGTTCTTGTTTTCTTTGGTCTTACTTTACTAGTCAAAATGTGATGATGTATTTTTCATGTACCAAAAATGAATGATGAAATAAAGTTAAGGACTTGCAAAGAAATAATACGCGGACAGGATGCAGTCGGGATGCGTCTGCGCGCTGGGCGCACGACCACCACATCCTAGGACACGCCCGGACACAACCCCAAATCCCTACCCAAACAGACAGAATCCAAATAAAACGGACATCCGTTTGGGGTCGCACGGTGAAGTTGGCATGAGAAACGTGGAGCAATGCTGGCCAGCGCACGCCTAACTTTTTTTTTTACAATTAGACATTCTTGATTAAGCTTATCCACATGGTTTTGAACTATGCTTCTTCAATAACAAAACGTGTCATGGTTAGTTTGTTTTGTTCTAAAACGTTTATCATTCATCTGTTAATGAGTTTTTCCGGTTTGACACGCTAGAAAATCCAGCCAGTCGGTGTTTTGAGCCTAACTAATCCTATTTACAGGACAGACACTTGTATTTACGAGTGATAGGTTGCACTTAAGGCCACGTGTTGTTATGTAATCTCGGGTCCGCTAACATCAGTGTTTCCGTTCCAGCTGCGTTATTAGGCCCAACCGAAGAGCAACACCGACTTATGAGACGCTTTGGGCTCTTTCACCCTAAAAGACTAGCCTGTTAGAAGGGGACACCCCCGCCCTTATAAATCGCGTTATGTCTCCCCCCACAACCTATGTGAGACTAAATCCAACAATCTCTCCCTCACACATCGATCATCCATGGGCCTGCTAACACCAACATTTCCAGCCCACCAACCATGACCGACCACCCGTGAGTCCACCGAGAAGTATTCTGGACACCTGGGCTCTGATATCAATTGTTACGTAATCTCGGCTCTGCTAACCGAAGAGCAGCACCGACTTATGAGAGGCCTTGCGCCCTCTCCCCCAAAAGACTAGCCTGTTAGGAGGGGCCTGCCCTTATAAGTCGTGTTATGTCCCCTCCCTCACCCACAACCGACGTGGGACTAAATGCAACAGTCACCAATTTGAATCTGGTACGCGTCAACACTGGTTCAGCACCCCTGCACATTTTGTTTGACCACATGTCTCACCATTAGTGTCTTGGTCTGTCGCTGTGTCCTGTGTTTGCCGCACGCCTCGCCGCTATCACCGCGTTGAGCCTCTGCTGTCCTGATCGAGTCTCCGGGGTCGCGCACGCACACCACTCAACCCCCACTGCAGAGAACCATTGTTCATCACCAACCAATGCCAAGCACTACTGTGACGCCTGGATAATTAAGCTATAGTAACCCTTTATGATTAAGCTAATCATGTTGCTAAACAATGCTCGATCACATTGGAATAAGATCTCTTTTCAAATTCCAGCTCCAATTGAAATTCAAGTATGAGGTGAAAATAAAAGTTGTCCCAATCCAGGAACTAAAAAGTTCATAATTTTAAAAATATTCCATTGTGAATTATGTTCAGGGGACCAACATCATCTAAAGTCCCTAGACGACTCTAACATCTTGAATAAAAAGCCAACAACCCCCCTTTTGACTCTTTTAATATGCAAAATTCAAATGAGATTATATTGTTCCCAAACTTTTTGTAGCGGTGCAGTAAATTGCATCATAATTGTTTGGCTTGGTTGGACATTTTTCACAAATGTTTTGGCAGCCAAACAATTTGCAAACAGAAAGAAATAGCCAAAAATAAAAAGAAAAAAATAAAAAGAAAAGGAGAAGGGCCTATTCTACTGGGCACTTTGGCCCAACTAGCCAAATGATCGGCCCAGCCCACCTCCCCTCTTCTTGAACCTGCTACAGGGAGACCAGGGGATCGTGGCGCCCATCCGCACAGGCCATGCCATGCGTGGCGGCCATCCCCTGCCCTCCCCAATTACTACAAGGGCAACCCCAAGCCCCCTATCTTCCCAGGTCGAACCCTAGCCGCCACTTCTTCCTCCCTCCTGCCGTTGCTTGATCCCCCGCACAGTCGAGTGCCATCAACGTCGGGCCACCATCATTCCCGTGGCCGCAGCCCATCTCTCGAAGCCCCCACCCTGCCCAGGAGCTCCACGGGAGTCATCTTCATCGACTCAACTTCTGGATCGGAGCTGGGAGGTTGCAGCTCGTCGTCTTCGCCTTCGTCTTCTTCGTCGGATTTCCGATGGATGCCGCTGTCGATTTGCCATCATCCGCCCTTCCCCAAGCCCACTATCATGCCCTACTCGTTCGCGGTGAGGCCTCGACCGATTCCCCTGCTTATCCCCTTTGATCCGTCGCCGTAAACCGTCATCCGCTACCTCCAGTGACCGCGCCCGGAGTTAGCTCCTGTGTGCGCGCTCCCGTGCCTCTCGCTGCGTCTGGCCGCACGCGCCACACCCAGGGCGCGCCCACCTGCAGCCACCTCCGCCCGCGCCCATGCATGGCCTCGCTGCCGCCTGCTGCTGCTCCTCTCTGCTGCCGTTGCTGTTGAACTGCTGCTGCGCCCGCTGCTTGCTAGCTGCTGTTGCTTTGACGCTGCTGCTATTTCTGGCCGTTGCATGCTGCGCTGAGCTGCTCATGCTGCTGCGTTGCTCACTGCCTGCTGCTACTAGTGCAACATTCAGTTATTGTAGCAGTAGCTAGCTTTGTACTGCTGCTGCTTACTGACTAGCCCTTTTTGCATCAACAAAACAGACAGCGAATCACTTCGAAAATAAATAAAAATGATCGGACTAGTTTGTACACTTGACCAACTCCATTTCATCTCACTAGAACAAGTCCATTAGGTGCATGGATTAATTGCTACAACAATGATAAAAGTGCATCTTCTGTTAACAGAGAAAACTGAAGAAATAGATTACTAACTAAGCTAGTTTGGGGCTGTATTTGGACTAGCTACATGCACTGTTCATGCCATCAGATGGCATAGATTGGCAGTACTCTCAGAGTAGGGTAAATCATCTATAGGAATCATCCCCATTAGAGATATGAATAACCCATTATAGCCCTCACAAGTTGGCTAGTCAATAAACAAATTCTAAAACTGTAGAATTTCAGAAATTCTAGAAAACTATTAAAACTTCGAAAAATCATAGAAATTAAACCGTAGCTCGGATCGAAAAACTTTCTACATGAAAGTTGCTCAGAAAAATATGACGAATTCGAATACGCTCTCCGTTCGTCCGCCACACGTCCCTATCATAGCGAACATGCAACCGTACCCTCCTGTTTCATCTGCCCAAAAAATGCAAACTTTGGGAAAACTTCCCGGATGTTTCCTCCCCTTCACCGGTATCGTGTAGCCTTGCGTCAGAACACCCCTAGCGCTGCTTATTGTCCCGCCATGCACTTGTTTGCTCTGTATTTATTGTTTATTCCCCCTCTTCTCTCCGGTAGACCCCGATCGAGACCGTTGCTGATGTCCCTGTGATCGACTACGTCATCGACGACCCTTCTTCCCTTTCAGCGGAGCTTCCAGGTAAGCCGCCCTTTGATCATCCCGATATCGCCCATTCCATTTTCTCATGCTTGCATTAGATTTTGCTACTGTAATTGATTGCTCCTATTCTTATGCATAGACTGCTTTAGTAACCTGCTGTTGTACCTTACCTGCTTACTCTAAATTGCTTAGAATAGGTTGGTTAGTGATCTATCAGTGACCCCCACCTTGTCCTTGTTGCCCCTGCTTCATCATCGATGTCTCGATCAACGTGATCGACGACCAGAGCCTGACACCTCACATCACATCACGCCCCTTTGTTGCTCGACTCTGTAGAGATACTATCGAGTGCTGAGGGTGATACCTCGTAACGCACTCCTGTAGAGTAGCTATTTGGTCGTGGTTAACGAGGGTGGTTCCTCCTTCACCATTCCCGATATGGCTCTGTCGTGCAACACCTCAAGTTTGAACCTCGAGTGTGGTTCCTCATATGTTCACCTTGATGATTACATCGAGTGGAATCCTCCGAGGGTGATTCCTCCGGTTTTTCCCTTGATGTTTGGACACACGGTTACCTTGACTTTACTTAAGACCATTGTTGAAGTAGGGTCGGCCCTGAGGGGTACCCGCGAGTTGATGTGAAAGTCGGGCGGGCCCGTTGAGCACTCGCGAGTTTTCTACGTGCCACGGCTGGGCATTCCGAGCCCTTGCCGTAAGTCCATGAGACGGGGCGACAGGGTAACATTATCGTGAGTCTCTGCTCGTCTCCGCGAGCCCCCAATGCACTAACAGGTTTGGGTTTTTTTTTCTGAGTTGGCCTCTGGCCTTTACACACTAACCACCACGCGAGAATAGTTATGGGCCTCGACATCGCAGTATCAATCGAAGCTTTGTCAGATGTCCAGTTCAGCATGGCGGCACGGTCGGATCGTGCTGGCCATCCGAGGGGGTGCTGGTATCCACCCTGCGCGCAACGACCCGGAGTGCAACGGGCGATGGGCCCAAGACCCTGGGGCACTTAGGATGTAGACCGGCGGGGACCTCTCTGCTGAGCCTAGGTAGGGTTGCGACGTGTTGATCTTCCGAGGCCGGGCATGACCCAAGAAAGTGTGTCCGGTCAGAGTGATCGAGCGTGTTGGGTAACGTGGTGCACCCCTGCAGGGAAGTTATCTATTCGAATATCGTGTCCATGGTAATGGAAGTTCAGACTTGTATCCTGATCTATTACAACTAGAACTGGTTACTTGAGACATGAGGTGGATATGTGGCTCCGAGATTGCTTTCTCGCAGGGAGTCGAGGAAGGATCTCTGGGCATTAATACTACAACATGCCTGTTAATTATAAACTGCTATTCTTTACTCTTCTACATGCTGCAAGATGCTTGGAGCTGCTTGAAGATGCTAGTCTTCGATAGGCTAGGCCTTCCCCTTTATTCTGGCATTCTGCAGTTCAGTCCACATATACGACCCTTCCATTTGATACCAATGCATACTTAGTATAGATCTGATGCTTGCGAGTACTTTGGATGAGTACTCATGGTTGCTTTGCTACCCCTTTCCCCCCTTCTTCCTTCTTTTCGGTTGATGCAACCAGATGGCGGAGGCCAGGAGCTAGATGCCACCGCCGACGGATACTACTACATGGAGACCGCTGACGACCAGGAGTAGTTAGGAGGTCCCAGGCAGGAGGCCTTGCCTCTTCGATCGTTGTTGCTTTTGTGTTTGCCTTCTTAAGGCATCATTGTTTAACTTATGTCTGTACTCAGATATTGTTGCTTCTACTGACTCTTGTGTATCAAGCTATGTATTCGAGCCCTCGAGACCCCTGGCTTGTAATATAAAGCTTGTATTACTTCAATTTGTGTCTAGAGTTGTGTTGTGATATCTTCTCGTGAGTCCCTGATCTTGATCGTACACATTTGCGTGTATGATTAGTGTATGATTGAATCGGGGGCGTCACAAGTTGGTATTAGAGCTGACTGCCTGTAGGAGCCCCCCTTTCCAACTCCTTGGCCGAAGTTGAGTCTAGTCTTTGAAAACTATTTTACTAACATGGCTGTGTGGCTTACGGGCCCACGTTGACATTGGGTGGTATTAGGATTTTTTACTCCTCGTCTATACTCTGGGATTTTGATCTCTCTTCTATTCAGGTTAAATGGTTTTTCTAACTCTTAACTCTAGATTCTCGTAAATACTTTCTCCCGAAGATCCCCTCACTCCAGATGATTGCATAGTGACAAGTGACAGTAAATTTCAACACGTAATATAAATGTTTCCTTACCAAATTCCAGTCACCAAAGGCGCTTCACTCCCTGGCAACGGCGCCAGAAAAGGGTCTTGATGACCCACAAGTATAGGGGGTCTATCGTAGTCCTTTCAATAAGTAAGAGTGTCGAACCCAACGAGGAGCAGAAGGAAATGACAAGCGGTTTTCAGCAAAGTATTCTTTGCAAGCACTGAAATTATCAATAACAGATAGTTGTGTGATAAGATAATTCGTAACGGGTAACAAGTAACATAAGTAAATAAGGTGCAGAAAGGTGTCCCAATCCCTTTTGTTGCAAAGGACAAGCCTGGACGAACTCTTATATAATGCAAAACGCTCCTGAGAACACATGGGAATTACTGTCAAGTTAGTTTTCATCATACTCATAGGATCCGCGTATGTTACTTTGATAATTTGATATGTGGGTGGACCGGTGCTTGGGTGATGTCTTTACTTGGACAAGCCTCCCACTTATGATTAACCCCTCTCTCAAGCATCCGTAAATACGAAAGAAGAATTAAGATAAATCTAACCATAGCATGAAACATGTGGATCCAAATCAGCCCCTTATGAAGCAACGCTTAAACTAGGGTTTAAACTTCTGTCACTCTGGCAACCTATCATCTACTTATTACTTCCCAACGCCTTCCCCTAGGCCCAAACCATGGTGAAGTGTCATGTAGTCGACGTTCACATAACACCACTAGAGGAGAGATAACATACATCTCATCAAAATATCGAACGAATACCAAATTCACATGATTACTTATAACAAGACTTCTCTCATGTCCTCAGAAACAAACGTAACTACTCACCAAGCATATTCATGTTCATAATCAGAGGAGTAATAACTCTCATTAATGATCTTGAAAGTGCAACTAATCCCTGGGTGGTTTTGGTAATTCCTAACAACATATAGCTCATTGAACTAATACTCTTTCAAGATGAACATTGAGCAAGCCCCGACACTAGTCCCTGATACGTCTCCGTCGTATCTATAATTTTTTATTGTTCCATGCCAATATTATACAACTTTCATATACTTTTGGCAACTTTTTATACTATTTTGGGACTGACATATTGATCCAGTGCCCAGTGTCAGTTCCTGTTTGTTGCATGTTTTATGTTTCGCAGAATATCCATATCAAATAGAATCCAAACGGGATAAAAATGGACGGAGCTTATTTTTGGAATATTTGGAAAATTCCGGAATAAAAATCCACGCGAGACGGTGCCCGAGGTGGCCACGAGGCAGGGGGGCGCGCCCCTGACCCTCGTGGGCCACCCATAAGGCGGTTGATGCCCTTCTTCGGCCGCAAGAAAGCTAATTTTTGGTAAAAAAATCACGGCAAAGGTTTCAGGCCAATCGGAGTTACGGATCTCCATATATATACGAAACGGTGAAAGGGCAGCAGAACAGAACGCAGAAACAGAGGGAGACAGAGAGACAGATCCAATCTCGGAGGGGCTCTCGCCCCTCCCATACCATGGAGGCCAAGGACCAGAGGGGAAACCCTTCTCCCATGTAGGGAGGAGGTCAAAGAAGAAGAAGACGAAGGGGCCCTGAGGGAGTCCTGGATTAGGGGGTCTCCGGACAGTCGGACTATATCCTTTGGCCGGACTGTTGGACTATGAAGATACAAGATTGAAGACTTCGTCCCGTGTCTGGATGGGACTCTACTTGGCGTGGAAGGCAAGCTAGGCAATACGGATATGTATATCTCCTCCTTTGTAACCGACCTTGTGTAACCCTAGCCCCCGCCGGTGTCTATATAAACTGGAGGGTTTTAGTCCGTAGGACAACATACAATCATACCATAGGCTTGCTTCTAGCATTTAGCCTCTTTCATCTCATGGTAGATCAACTCTTGTACTACTCATATTATCAAGAACAATCAAGCAGGAAGTAGGGTATTACCTCCATCAAGAGGGCCCGAACCTGGGTAAACATCGTGTCCCCTGCCTCCTGTTACCATCCGCCTTAGACACACAGTTCGGGACCCCCTACCCGAGATCCGCCGGTTTTGACACCGACATTGGTGCTTTCATTGAGAGTTCCACTGTGTCGTCGCCATAAGGCTCGATGGCTCCTTCGATCATCTCTAGCAATGCGGTCCAGGGTGAGGCTTTCCTCCCCGGACAGATCTTCATATTCGGCGGCTTTGCACGGAGGGCCAATTTGCTTGGCCATCTGGAGCAGATTGAGAGCTACGCCCCTGGCCATCAGGTCAGATTTGGAAACTTGAACTACACAGCCGATATCCGCGGAGACTTGATCTTCGACGGGTTCGAGTCCATGCCGGATGCGCCGCGTAGTCGCGACAAGCATGACGTAACTCTGGTGTCCGATAGTGTTTGGGAGATCGCATCCGCAGCTACTCCGGCCTTTAACCCAGAGTGAGTCGTGCCATCCGAGCGCGGAGGGATGGACCCCGCCGTGGAGGCCGCACTCTCAGTGGCGATAGAGCCGGATACTGATTTCACCCCTTACGAGAGCCGTGTCGCCAAACCACTGGATTCATCTTCGGCCACGGACTCCGAGCCGCTCACATCCGTTCCAGTCGAATCCGACTGGGCGCCGATCATGGAGTTCACCTCCGTGGATAAGCACTCGCTCTTCGGAGATGTGCTAAATTCATTAAGGTCTCTCTCCCTGTCAGGAGAACCTTGGCCGAACTATGTCCGGCTAGAATGGGATGCGGACGACGAAGAAATTCGCTGCCCACCCACCACCCACTTAGTAGCCACTGTCGACGACTTAACCGACATGCTCGACTTCGGCTTCGAAGACTTCGACGGTATCGACGACGAAGCCGGAGACGAACAGGATCCATCGCCCTCGGGGCACTGGACCGCCACCTCCTCATATGATATATACATGGTGGACACCCCCAAAGAAGCCAATGGCGACGAGAAAGCAGAGGATGACCCCTCCAAGAAGCAACCCAAGCGCTGACGTCAGCGGCGCCGCTCTAAGTCCCGCCACAGCAGAAGCAGTGATACCGGCACAGGAGATAATAACACTCCGGATAGTGCCGAAGACAACAACAATCCCCTCCAGCGCGATGTAGAGCCGAAGGATGAACAAGCTAGCCCCCCAGAGCGGGAAGCAGATGGAGAACCGGAGGAGGATAATTACATGCCTCTCTCCGAAGACGAGGCGAGCCTCGGCGACGACGAGCTTATCGTGCCTGAGGACCCTGTCGAGCAAGAGCGCTTCAAGCGCCGGCTTATGGCCACGGAAAGTAGCCTAAAGAAGAAACAACAACCGCTTCAAGCTGATCAAGATTTGCCAGCAGGCAGGTGGACCGAAGTCCTTGCGGCCGAGGAGCATGAACTCGAGCGCCCGTCCAAGGGTTACCCAAAACGCAGGTTGCTACCTCACCTCGAGGAGGAAGCATTGAAACCTCATTCACCAGTGTACAATGCGGCTGACCGGCCACTACGCGGCCGAGTCAGTAAGGCGTTTCAGCCTAAAGTTCAGCCCGCACCCCGTCGCCACTCAGTCAAAAATACTAAGGCCCGGGGCAACACAGAGGACCTGCGAGACATATTGGACTGTAAGGCAAAAATCACAAAGTCAATATACGGGACACGGGCACGTGCACCCACACGAGACGATGATCGTCACATCGGATACACCAAGAGTAAATCCGGCCGGGCCGAATACAGCAAACAAGACACATACGAACTGCGTCGGGATATAGCCCGACACAGAGGTGCCGCACACCCCCTATGCTTCACTGATGAAGTTGAATCATGAATTCCCGGAGGGTTTCAAACCCGTAAATATCGAATCATATGATGGCACAACAGATCCCGCTGTATGGATCGAGGATTTCCTCCTCCACATCCACATGGCTCGTGGTGATGATCTACATGCCATCAAGTACCTCCCACTAAAACTCAAAGGACCAGCTCGGCATTGGCTGAATAGCTTGCCAGCAGATTCCGTCGGCAGTTGGGAGGATCTGGAAGATGCATTTCTCGACAACTTCCAGTGCACTTATGTGCGGCCACTGGATGCTGATGACTTGAGCCACATAACCCAGCAGCCAGGAGAATCGGCCAGACAATTCTGGACTCGGTTCCTGACAAAGAAAAACCAAATTGTAGACTGTCCGGATGCAGAGGCCCTAGCGGCATTCAAGCATAACATCCGCGACGCGTGGCTCGCCCGCCACCTCGGCCAGGAGAAGCCGAAGTCTATGGCAGCCCTCACGACACTCATGACCCGCTTTTGCGCGGACGAGGACAGCTGGCTGGCTCGTAGCAACAACACATCAAGGAATCCGGATACCTTGGATACCAAAGATGTTAACGGTATGCAACGTCGTAACAGACCAAAGCGCCGCAATAACGGTGATAACACCGAAGACACGGTAGTAAATGCCGGATTCATAGGCTCTAGATCCGGTCAGCGGAAAAAGCCATTTAAAAGAAATACTACGGCTCCGTCCAGTCTAGATCACATACTGGATCGCTCGTGTCAAATCCACGGCACCCTGACAAGCCAGCCAATCACACCAACAGAGAATGCCAGGTGTTCAAGCAGGCCGCCAAGTTAAATGCCGAAAACAAGGACAATGGGCTGCATAGCAATGACGAGGAGGAGCCCCGGCCGCCGAACCCAGGAGGACAGAAGGGGTTTCCACCACAAGTAAAGACAGTGAACATGATATACGCAACCCACATTCCCAAGAGGGAGCGGAAGCATGCACAAAGGGACGTCTACGCGATGGAGCCCGTCGCCCCGAAGTTCAATCCATGGTCCGCTTGTGTGATCACCTTCGATCGCAGGGACCACCCCACTAGCATCCGTCATGGCGGATCCGCCGCACTGGTCCTAGACCCCATCACTGACGGATTTCTCCTCACTCGAGTCCTTATGGACGGCGGCAGCAGCCTGAACCTGCTTTATCAGGATACAGTGCGAAAAATGGACATCGACCCCTCAAGGATCAAACCCAGCAAAACCACCTTTAAAGGCGTCATTCCAGGTGTAGAGGCCCATTGCACAGGCTCAATCACACTGGAAGTGGTCTTCGGATCACCGGATAACTTCCGAAGCGAAGAGTTAATCTTCGACATCGTCCCATTTCGCAGTTGCTATCATGCACTGCTCGGACGGACATCATTTGCAAAATTCAATGCAGTGTCGCATTACGCATACCTCAAGCTCAAGATGCCAGGACCCCGCGGAGTCATAACAGTAAATGGAAACACAGAACGCTCGCTCCGTACAGAAGAGAACACTGCGGCCCTGGCGGCAGAGGCACAAAGCAGCCTGTTCAGGCAGACCACTCATTCGGCGTTACAACCCTCGGACACCTTCAAGCGAGTCCGGAACAATCTGCAACAGGACCGCCTGGCGCGATCAACGCTTGCCTAGCAATCCGTCCCCCGTCCCAGTCCCAGTGCAGCGATGAAATTCGTGCCGCACATACATAACTACGCATTGAAAATACCATGGACATAAGCGGGGGCACAATCAGGACACGCCCCGTATTGTGGCTTAACCACACCAGGGGCTATACACCTTTTACATTCCTTTTCTCTTTCAGGGCCTAACTCTTCGGAAGCCCTTTCCAGTAGTCCGATTGCCGGACACACTTCGTAAGCAACAACCAAGGCGGCAGGAAGCTAAGATGAACATGGGAACCGCTAGGTGGTCTCTAGTAATACTTGATATACCCGTTTTTCTATTTATGCATAGCTTGCCTTGGGATAGGACATTTCAAATGGTCCTACTTTATGCTTATTGCACTACTTGTACAAGTACGCTTCGACGTATTATTAAAATAACAATGCATATTATTAATATGTCATTGCATTATTTAAGTTTCTCTCTTTCTCTTATATGTCCATTCACGACATTTCGCACCTGCACTCTCGGGTTCGGTCAGTACGCCAGGGGCTCTCGTTTACCCCGTAATACGGCGCAAGAAGTCCGAACACTTTCGATCGGCACCCTGAACTTATAGCATTATATGCATCAGCTCCGAATCATGTCTTGGGTCAAATGTTGGGTCGCCCGGTTCCCATGCTTTGGTACCTTATGTTCCGCTATATCGGCTAAGGTAGCGGTGGGAGAACTACTGCGATTGCGTCCCGGTTCTTCCGGACGAGCGCCTCAGTAGAGAAAGCCAAAAACTAACTCTCATGATAAGGCGAGAGACTGGTTGCTGTTCGAGAGGTCTCAAGTCCTTAAAGACTTTTTCCGCTTTGGGCGAGGAGTCGGCCTTGTCCGGCTTAGGCATGTATAGCGCCCCAAATTCGGCCCTCCGAATACCAGGGGCTTCGCCAAAATTTAAAATCATAGACTTCTATGGCTAAGTGAGAGTGATAAAGCATTATAGTCCGATTGCCTGGTTCGTTGCGCTGAACACCTCCCTTGGAGGACCCAAAATTAGGGTAAAGAGTGTTCAGATTTATCCCGAACACCCCAGTACTAGTTACATGGGGGCAGAAGCCGACGACTGGCCAACTCTCAGATTTTATAAACGGCCGCACAGAAGGTAATATTTTAAATTAAGAAAGCGTCGCATGGCGCAAATGAACTCGTTTTCATATTACAGGATCACATGAACATGTTCATTCAAAAATTACATCCTTGGCACACTCATCTGCCACTAGGCGAGAACCCTCCAGGAGACCCTCATAATAATTCTCGGGGTGGCGATGCTCCTTGCCCTCCGGCGGCCCCTCCTTCACCAGCTTCATGGCGTCCAGCTTCGCCTAGTGCACCTTTGCCCGGGCAAAATCCCTGCGTGCACCTTCGATGCAGACGGACCGCTTGATGACCTCAAGCCGTGGGCAGGCTTCCACCAGCCGCCTCACCAGACCGAAGTAGCTGCCGGACAGGGGCTCGCTAGGCCACATCTGGACTATAAGGCCCCTCATGGCCTGTTCGGCCGCCTTGTGAAGTTCGACCAACTGCTTCAGCTAGTCGCTCAAGGACACGGGGTGTTCGGTCCCAGTATACTGAGACCAGAACAACTTCTCCGTTGGGCTCCCCTCCCCAGCCCGGTAAAATTCCGCGGCATCCAGCACACTGCGGGGAAGATCTGCAAACGCTCCCGGAGAGCTCCGAACTCGGGTAAGAAAAAGGAAATTCTCCTTCACATGCTTGCTTTGCATATTGAATGCCCTACCCGCTGCTATCTTCTTCGCCGCATCAATCTCCCGGAGGGCCTTGTGGGCTTCGGCCTTGGCGTTCCGGACGCTTTCAAGCGCCTGCGCGAGCTCGGACTCTCGCGTCTTGGAGTCAAGCTCCAAGGACTCGTGTTTTTTGGCGAGAGCCTCGAGCTCTTGCTGCACCTCGCCTACTCGGGCTTCTTGTTTCTCCCGTTCAATGCGTTCTTTGGCCTCTTTGTCTTCGGCCTCGGACAACGCCTTCCTCAGGGTCGCCACCTCGGTCGTGGCCCCTGACAAATCCATGATGATCCTATTACTTTATACCCAAACTTCTCTTTAACTATATAGACAGGGGTATTTCTTACCTTTGCTCTCTTCGAGCTGCCTCTTGGTAAGGCCGAGCTCGTCTTCGGACCGCTTCAGGTCCTGCTTCAGTGCAGCGACCTCCGCAGTACATGCGACAGCGGCCAGCAGTGAAGCCTGCAAATACACATAGACATACTCTAATTAGACTCCCGAGTTATCATTTGATCCTCTATTCGAATTTTCTTCGTGAACGCCGAACAGAGCATCAGGGGCTACTATCTATGTGGTAATATTTTCTTATATTTTGATTGCTTACCTCAAAGCCTGTTAGGAGGCTGGCGTAAGCTTCGGTCAGTCCGTTTTTGGCAGACTGAACCTTCTCGACCACCGCACTCATGATAGTGTGGTGCTCTTCTTCAATGAAAGTGCTTCCAGCAGGTTGTCCGGTGCCTCTGGTTGGACAGAGGACACCGGCACGGATGGTTGGCCCCCCTTGATGGGGGACCGCCTGTCGGAGTCCGGCGCCATCGAAGGTTCCGGCGTAGTGTCCGGCTGGGGGCCGAACTCGAAGCCCGTAGGAGCCGCGCTCCCTTGGTACTCAGGGTCCGGGAGGTCGCCGTGAGGCGCCCCCAGGATCACCTCCCCTTGGCTCGGTGCCTGTTTAGACAACACCTCGGCGTTGTCCGTAGGGCGAGGGGTGGAAGCGGTCGGAAGAGAATCACTATTCATATCCGACGACCTCAACGAGCCGCTCGACGAAGGTACGTCGAAATGAACTTGGGACGGACTGCATAATCATGTTCGGCATGAGGAAAGGTAGTACAATAAAACATATTATGAAGTACTATGGTGTTCGGACACTTACGACTTCGCCAGGGGCTTGTCCCTGGGCAGCCACTCGTCGCCACTGTCGACGACCGTCGTGGCACGGTCCGAAAGGAGGGTCCTTCCCTTCTTGGACCCTTCGGCCTCCCCGGATGGGTCAACCTTCCTTTTCTTGTCTCCCCCGGCTGGGGGGGGGGGACTCTTCTCCTCCTCCTTGTTTCCAGGGGAGGTGTGTGCATCGGAGTCATCGTCCGATGATACGACCGTATGCCGGAGACCCTCTCGGGTCCCCGCGGTCTTCTTCTTGGTCTTCTGTGCCAGCACCTCGTAAGGTGTCGGAGTCATCATCTTCGTTAGAAGAGCGTCTGCAGGATCTTCGGGCAGCGGGGCTGGGCTATCGAGCTTCTCCGCCGTCTTTATCCAGTCCTGTTAATGACATGGGAGCTTAGATCCTACACATAACTAAAACTGGGCAAATAAATACCCCAAGAAATATAAATGCTTACCAGACCGGCATGGCGCTTTGAGCTGAGTCCGCGGTCTTCTGTGAGAGGGGGAGGGATCTCGGCGCTCTTGAACAGCACCTTCCAGACGTCCTTGTGCGTCGCGTCGTAGAGCTCTCGCAGCGTCTGGTGCTTGGCCGAGTCGAACTCCCACAAATTGAATGCCCGTCGTTGGCATGGAAGGATCCGGCGGACGAGCATAACCTGGACCACGTCGACAAGTTTAATTTTCTTGTTCATCATGTTCTGGACACAGGTCTGGAGTCCGGTTAGCTCTGCCGAAGAACCCCAGGACAGGCACTTCTCTTTCTAGGAGGTGAGCCGCGTGGGGATTCCGGATCGAAATTTGGGGGCCGCCACCCAGTTGGTGTTGTGCGGCTCGGTGATGTAGAACCACCCTGATTGCCACCCCTTTATGGTCTCCACATAGGAGCCTTCGAGCCAGGTGATGTTTGACATCTTGCCCACCATGGCTCCTCCAAACTCGGCTTGCTGGCCACCCACCACCTTCGGTTTGACATTGAAGGTTTTCAGCCATAGGCCGAAGTGGGGCCTGATGCAGAGGAAGGCCTCGCAGACGACGATAAACGCCGAGATGTTGAGGATGATGTTGGGGGCCAGATCATGAAAATCCAGCCCGTAGTAGAACATGATCCCTTGGACAAACGGGTGGAGAGGAAATCCCAGTCCGCGGATGAAATGGGTAAGAAAAACCACCCTCTCATGGGGTTCGGGCGTGGGGACGATCTGCCCCGCATTCGGCAGCCGGTGCGCGATATTCACAGCCAAGTATCCGGCTTCCCGTAACTCTTTGATGTTCTCCTCCGTGACGGAGGAGACCATCCACTTGCCTCCTGCTCCGGACATACTTGGAGTGGTTTGAGAAGAAGAACGCAAGCTTGGGCGCTAGAGCTCGAGTGTGCGGGAATGGGTAGGCGAGGAAGAAGAAGGCGTGGGTGAAAGAAAGTAAATCTTTGTCCCTTTATAGGGGCGGAGGAGGCGATGAGTCTCCCCACTTGCCTGACAAAACCGCTTATTCCCCAGGCGCCGCAATTGATGGCGCAGTTGGGTTACCCACGTTCGTATTGATGAGAATCCCGTAATAAGGGGAACACGTTCTCTGCTTTGACAAGACGTATCAAGAAAACCACCTCGCGATATGTGCGGAGCTGGTTGAGAAAAGCGGTTCGAATAATGACCGGGCCATGAAGTGATGTCATACTATCACAACGTGTTGGCAGATTAGATTTGTGGAAATATTATTCTCTCTACGGTGGTATGTGGAATTTATTTTGCAGGGCCGGACACTATCCTTGTATTCAAACTCTTCCGTGGTGTATACGGAGGAGGAACCCGCCTTACAATGCTGAAGACAATACTGCGCGTCGGACTCATCGTCATTGAAGCCTGGTTCAGGGGCTACTGAGGGAGTCCTGGATTAGGGGGTCTCCGGACAGCCGGACTATATCCTTTGGTCGGACTATTGGACTATGAAGATACAAGATTGAAGACTTCGTCCCGTGTCCGGATGGGACTCTACATGGCGTGGATGGCAAGCTAGGCAATACGGATATGTATATATCCTCCTTTGTAACCGACCTTGTGTAACCCTTGTTGGGGAACGTAGTAATTTCAAAAAAATTCCTACGCACACGCAAGATCATGGTGATGCATAGCAACGAGAGGGGAGAGTGTGATCTACGTACCCTTGTAGACCGACAGCGGAAGCGTTAGCATAACGCGGTTGATGTAGTCGTACGTCTTCACAGCCCGACCGATCAAGCACCGAAACTATGGCACCTCCGAGTTTTAGCACACGTTCAGCTCGATGACGATCCCCGGACTCCGATCCAGCAAAGTGTCGGGGAAGAGTTCCGTCAGCACGACGGCGTGGTGACGATCTTGATGTACTACCGTCGCAGGGCTTCGCCTAAGCACCGCTACAATATTATCGAGGATTATGGTGGAAGGGGGCACCGCACACGGCTAAGAATATGATCACGTTGATCAACTTGTCTCTATGGGGTGCCCCCTGCCCCCGTATATAAAGGAGTGGAGGAGGGCCGGCCCTCTCTATGGCGCGCCCTAGGGGATTCCTACTCCCACCGGGAGTAGGATTCCCCCTTTCCTAGTCCAACTAGGAGTCCTTCCATGTAGTAGGAGTAGGAGTCAAGGCAAGGGAAAAGAGAAGAGAAGGAAGGAGGGGGCGCAGCCCTTCCCCCTAGTCCAATTCGGACTAGGCCTTGGGGGGGCGGCCAACCTCTCCTATCTCTTTCCCCTAAAGCCCAATAAGGCCCATATACTTCCCGGCGAATTCCCGTAACTCTCCGGTACTTCGAAAAATACTCGAATCACTCGGAACCTTTCCGATGTCCGAATATAGTCGATCAATATATCGATTTTTATGTCTCGACCATTTCGAGACTCCTCATCATGTCCCCGATCTCATCCGGGACTCCGAACTCCTTCGGTACATCAAAACTCATAAACTCATAATATAACTATCATCGAAACCTTAAGCGTGCGGACCCTACGGGTTCGAGAACAATGTAGACATGACCGAGACACGTCTCCGGTCAATAACCAATAGCGGAACCTGGATGCTCATATTGGCTCCTACATATTCTACGAAGATCTTTATCAGTCAGACCGCATAACAACATAAGTTGTTCCCTTTGTCATCGGTATTTTACTTGCCCGAGATTCGATCGTCGGTATCTCAATACCTAGTTCAATCTCGTTACCGGCAAGTCTCTTTACTCGTTTCGTAATACATCATCTCGCAACTAACTCATTAGTTGCAATGCTTGCAAGGCTTATGTGATGTGCATTACCGAGAGGGCCCAGAGATACCTCTCCGACAATCGGAGTGACAAATCCTAATCTCGAAATACGCCAACCCAACATGTACCTTTGGAGACACATGTAGAGCTCCTTTATAATCACCCAGTTACGTTGTGACGTTTGGTAGCACACAAAGTGTTCCTCCGGCAAACGGGAGTTGCATAATCTCATAGTCATAGGAACATGTATAAGTCATGAAGAAAGCAATAGCAACATACTAAATGATCGGGTGCTAAGCTAATGGAATGGGTCATGTCAATCACATCATTCTTCTAATGATGTGATCCTGTTAATCAAATAACAACTCTTTTGTTCATGGTTAGGAAACATAACCATCTTCAATTAACGAGCTAGTCAAGTAGAGGCATACTAGTGACACTCTGTTTGTCTATGTATTCACACATGTATTATGTCTCCCGTTAATACAATTCTAGCATGAATAATAAACATTTATCATGATATAAGGAAATAAATAATAACTTTATTATTGCCTCTAGGGCATATTTCCTTCAGTCTCCCACTTGCACTAGAGTCAATAATCTAGTTCACATCGCCATGTGATTCAACACTAATAGTTCACATCACCATGTGATTAACACCCATAGTTCACATTGTCATTTGACCTATACCCAAAGGGTTTACTAGAGTCAGTAATCTAGTTCACATCGTTTATGTGATTAACACCCAAAGAGCTACTCTAGCTAATTGCTCCCACTTCCAATATGTATCTAGATCGAGACTTAGAGTCATCCAGATCTGTGTCAAAACTTGCATCGACGTAACTTTTTACGACGAACCTTTTTGTCACCTCCATAATTGAGAAATATTTCCTTATTCCACTAAGGATAATTTTGACCGCTGTCCAGTGATCTACTCTTAGATCACTATTGTACTCCTTAACACAGTGTAGGGTATACAATAGATCTGGTACACAGCATGACATACTTTATAGAACCTATGGCTGAGGCATAGGGAATGACTTTCATTCTCTTTCTATCTTCTGCCGTGGTCGGGTTTTGAGTCTTACTCAATTTCACACCTTGTAACACAGCCAAGAACTCTTTCTTTGACTGTTCCAATTTTTTGAACTACTTCAAAATATTGTCAAGGTATGTACTCATTGAAAAAAAAACTTATCAAGCGTCTTGATCTATCTCTATAGATCTTGATGCTTAATATGTAAGCAGCTTCACCGAGGTCTTTCTTTGAAAAACTTCTTTCAAAACACTCCTTTATGCTTTGCAGAATAATTCTACATTATTTTCGATCAACAATATGTCATTCACATATACTTATCAGAAATGTTGTAGTGCTCACACTCACTTTCTTGTAAATATAGGCTTCACCGCAAGTCTATATAAAACTATATGCTTTGATCATCTCATCAAAGCGCATATTCCAACTCCGAGATGCTTGCACCAGTCCATAGATGGATCGTTGGAGCTTGCACATTTTGTTAGCACCTTTAGGATTGACAAAACCTTCTGGTTGTATCATATACAACTCTTCTTTAATAAATCCATTAAGGAATGCAGTTTTGTTTATCCATTTGCCGGATTTCATAAAATGCGGCAATTGCTAACATGATTCGTATAGACTTAAGCATAGATACGAGTGAGAAACTCTCATCGTAGTCAACACCTTGAACTTGTCGAAAACCTTTTTGCGACAATTCTAGCTTTGTAGATTGTAACACTACTATCAGCGTTCGTCTTCCTCTTGAAGATCCATTTAATCTCAATGGCTCGCCGATCATTGGGCAAGTCAATCAAATTCCATACTTTTTTTCATACATGGATCTCATCTCAGATTTCATGGCCTCAAGCCATTTCGCGGAATCTGGGCTCATCATCGCTTCCTCATAGTTCGTAGGCTCGTCATGGTCAAGTAACATGACCTCCAGAACTGGATTACCGTACCACTCTGGTGCGGATCTCACTCTGGTTTTACCTACGAGGTTCGGTAGTAACTTGATCTGAAGTTACATGATCATTATCATTAGCTTCCTCACTAATCGGTCTAGTAGTCACAGGAACAGATTTCTGTGATGAACTACTTTCCAATAAGGGAGCAGGTACAGTTACCTCATCAAGTTCTACTTTCCTCCCACTCACTTCTTTCGAGAGAAACTCCTTCTCTAGAAAGGATCCATTCAAAGCAACGAATATCTTGCCTTCGGATCTGTGATAGAAGGTGTACCCAACATTTTCTTTTGGGTATCCTATGAAGACGCACTTCTCCGATTTGGGTTTGAGCTTATCAGGTTGAAACCTTTTCACATAAGCATTGCAACCTCAAACTTTAAGAAATGACAGCTTAGGTTTCTTGCCAAACCATAGTTCATACGGTGTCGTTTCAACGGATTTAGATGGTGCCCTATTTAACGTGAATGCAGCTGTCTCTAATGCATAACCCCAAAATGATAGTGATAGATCGATAAGATACATCATAGATCGCACCATATCTAATAAAGTACGGTTATGACGTTCAGACACACCATTACATTGTGGTGTTCCAGGTGACGTGAGTAGTGAAACTATTTCACATTGTTTTTAACTGAAGGCCAAACTCGTAACTCAAATACTCTTCTCTACGATCAGACCATAGAAACTTTATTTTCTTGTTACGATGATTTTTCACTTCACTCTGAAATTCTTTGAACTTTTCAAATGTTTCAGACATATGTTTCATCAAGTAGATATACTCATATCTGCTCAAATCATCTGTGAAGATCAGAAAATAATGATACCTGTCACGAGCCTCAATATTCATCGGACCACATACATCAGTATGTATGATTTCCAACAAATCTGTTGCTCGCTCCATTGTTCCGAAGAACAGAGTCTTAGTCATCTTGCCCATGAGGCATGGTTCGCAAGCATCAACTGATTCATAATCAAGTGATCCAAAAGACCATCAGCATGGAGTTTCTTCATGCGCTTTACACCAATATGACCTAAATGGCAGTGCCACAAATAAGTTGCACTGTCATTATTAACTTTGCATCTTTTGGTTTCAATATTATGATTATGTGTATCACTACGATCGAGATCCAACGAACTATTTTCAGTGGGTGTATAACCATATAAGGTTTTATTCATGTAAACAGAACAACAATTTATTCTTTTACTTAAATGAATAACCGTATTACAATAAACATGATCAAATCATATTCATGCTCAACGCAAACACCAAATAACACTTATTTAGGTTCAACACTAATCCCGAAATTATAGGGAGTGTGCGATGATGATCATATCAATCTTGGAACCACTTCCAACACACATCGTCACTTCACCCTTAACTAGTCTCTGTTTATTCTGCAACTCCCGTTTCGAGTTACTAATCTTAGCAACTAAACTAGTATCAAATACTGAGGGGTTTCTATAAACACTAGTAAAGTACACATCGATAACATGTATATCAAATATACTTATGTTCACTTTGCCATCCTTCTTATCCGCCAATCACTTGGGGTAGTTCCGCTTCCAGTGACCAATCCCTTTGCAGTAGAAGCACTTAGTCTCAGGCTTAGGACCATACTTGGGCTTCTTCACTTGAGCAGCAACTTGCTTGCTGTTCTTCTTGAAGTTCCCCTTCTTCCCTCTGCCCTTTTCTTGGAACTAGTGGTCTTGTCTACCATCAACACTTGATGTTTTTCTCGATTTCTACCTTCATCAATTTCAGCATTACGAAGAGCTTGGGAATCGTTTCCGTTATCCCTTGCATATTATAGTTCATTACGAAGTTCTATTAACTTGGTGATGGTGACTAGAGAATTCTGTCAATCACTATTTTATCTGGAAGATTAACTCCCACTTGATTCAAGCGATTGTAGTACCCAGACAATCTGAGCACATGCTCACTGCTTGAGCGATTCTCCTCCATCTTTTAGCTATAGAACTTGTTGGAGACTTCATATCTCTCAACTCGGGTATTTGCTTGAAATATTAACTTCAACTCCTGGAACATCTCATATGGTCCATGACGTTCAAAACGTCTTTGAAGTCCCAATTCTAAGCCGTTAAGCATGGTGCACTAAACTATCAAGAAGTCATCATATTGAGCTAGCCAAACGTTCATAACGTCTACATCTGCTCCTGCAATAGTTCTGTCACCTAGCGGTGCATCAAGGACATAATTCTTCTGTGCAGCAATGAGGATAAACCTCAGATCACGGATCCAATCTGCATCATTGCTACTAACATCTTTCAACACAATTTTCTCTAGGAACATATCAAAATAAACACAGGGAAGCAACAACACGAGCTATTGATCTACAACATGATTTGAAAAATACTACCTGGACTAAGTTCATGATAAATTTAAATTCAATTTAATCATATTACTGAAGAACTCCCACTTAGATAGACATCCCTCTAATCCTCTAAGTGATCACGTGATCCAAATCAACTAAACCATGTCCGACCATCAGGTGAGATGGAGTAGTTTCATTGGTGAACATCACTATGTTGATCATATCTACTATATGATTCACGCTCGACCTTTCGGTCTCCGTGTTCCGAGGCCATATCTGTATATGCTTGGCTCGTCAAGTATAACCTGAGTATTCCGCGTGTGCAACTGTTTTGCACCCGTTGTATTTGAACGTAGAGCCTATCACACCCGATCATCACGTGGTGTCTCAGCACGAAGAACTTAAGCAACGGTGCATACTCAGGGAGAACACTTCTTGATAATTGGTGAGAGATCATCTTAAAATGCTACCGGCAATCAAAGCAAGATAAGATGCATAAAAGATAAACATCACATGCAATCAATATAAGTGATATGATATGGCCATCATCATCTTGTGCTTGTGATCTCCATCTTCGAAGCACCGTCGTGATCACCATCGTCACCGGCGTGACACCTTGATCACCATCGTAGCATCGTTGTCGTCTTGCCAATCTTATGCTTCCACGACTATCGCTACCGCTTAGTGATAAAGTAAAGCATTACAGTGCAATTGCATTGCATACAATAAAGCGACAACCATATGGCTCCTGCCAGTTGCCGATAACTTGGTTACAAAACATGATCATCTCATACAATAAAATTTAGCATCATGTCTTGACCATATCACATCACAACATGCCCTGCAAAAACAAGTTAGACGTCCTCTACTTTGTTGTTGCAAGTTTTACGTGGCTGCTACGGGTTTAAGCAAGAACCAATCTTACCTACGCATCAAAACCACAACGATAGTTTGTTAAGTTGGTGTTGTTTTAACCTTCGCAAGGACTGGGCGTAGCCACACTTGGTTCAACTAAAGTTGGAGAAACTGTCACCCGCTAGCCACCTTTGTGCAAAGCACGTCGGGAGAACCGGTCTCGCGTAAGCGTACGCGTAATGTCGGTTCGGGCCGCTTCGTCCAACAATACCGCCGAACCAAAGTATGACATGCTGGTAAGCAGTATTACTTATATCGCCCACAACTCACTTGTGTTCTACTCATGCATATAACATCAACACATAAAACCTAGGCTCGGATGCCACTGTTGGGGAACGTAGTAATTTCAAAAAAAATTCCTACGCACACGCAAGATCATGGTGATGCATAGCAACGAGAGGGGAGAGTGTGATCTACGTACCCTTGTAGACCGACAGCGGAAGCGTTAGCATAACGCGGTTGATGTAGTCGTACGTCTTCACGGCCCGACCGATCAAGCACCGAAACTACGGCACCTCCGAGTTTAAGCACATGTTCAGCTCGATGACGATCCCCGGACTCCGATCCAGCAAAGTGTCGGGGAAGAGTTCCGTCAGCACGACGGCGTGGTGACGATCTTGATGTACTACCGTCGCAGGGCTTCGCCTAAGCACCGCTACAATATTACCGAGGATTATGGTGGAAGGGGGCACCGCACACGGCTAAGAATATGATCACGTTGATCAACTTGTCTCTATGGGGTGCCCCCTGCCCCCGTATATAAAGGAGTGGAGGAGGGCCGGCCCTCTCTATGGAGCGCCCTAGGGGATTCCTACTCCCACCGGGAGTAGGATTCCCCCTTTCCTAGTCCAACTAGGAGTCCTTCCATGTAGTAGGAGTAGGAGTCAAGGCAAGGGAAAAGAGAAGAGAAGGAAGGAGGGGGCGCAGCCCTTCCCCCTAGTCCAATTCGGACTAGGCCTTGGGGGGGGGGGGCGCCCAACCTCTCCTATCTCTTTCCCCTAAAGCCCAATAAGGCCCATATACTCCCCGACGAATTCCCGTAACTCTCCGGTACTCCGAAAAATACTCGAATCACTCGGAACCTTTCCGATGTCCGAATATAGTCGTCCAATATATCGATTTTTACGTCTCGGCCATTTCGAGACTCCTCGTCATGTCCCCGATCTCATCCGGGACTCCGAACTCCTTCGGTACATCAAAACTCATAAACTCGTAATATAACTATCATCGAAACCTTAAGCGTGCGGACCCTACGGGTTCGAGAACAATGTAGACATGACCGAGACACGTCTCCGATCAATAACCAATAGCAGAACCTGGATGCTCATATTGGCTCCTACATATTCTACGAAGATCTTTATCGTTCAGACCGCATAACAACATACGTTGTTCCCTTTGTCATCGGTATTTTACTTGCCCGAGATTCGATCGTCGGTATCTCAATACCTAGTTCAATCTCATTACCGGCAAGTCTCTTTACTCGTTTCGTAATACATCATCTCGCAACTAACTCATTAGTTGCAATGCTTGCAAGGCTTATGTGATGTGCATTACCGAGAGGGCCCAGAGATACCTCTCCGACAATCGGAGTGACAAATCCTAATCTCGAAATACGCCAACCCAACATGTACCTTTGGAGACACATGTAGAGCTCCTTTATAATCACCCAGTTACGTTGTGACGTTTGGTAGCACACAAAGTGTTCCTCCGGCAAACGGGAGTTGCATAATCTCATAGTCATAGGAACATGTATAAGTCATGAAGAAAGCAATAGCAACATACTAAACGATCGGCGTGCTAAGCTAATGGAATGGGTCATGTCAATCACATCATTCTTCTAATGATGTGATCCCATTAATCAAATAACAACTCTTTTGTTCATGGTTAGGAAACATAACCATCTTCGATTAACGAGCTAGTCAAGTAGAGGCATACTAGTGACACTCTGTTTGTCTATGTATTCACACATGTATTATGTTTCCGGTTAATACAATTCTAGCATGAATAATAAACATTTATCATGATATAAGGAAATAAATAATAACTTTATTATTGCCTCTAGGGCATATTTCCTTCAACCCTAGCCCCCTTCGGTGTCTATATAAACCGAAGGGTTTTAGTCGGTAGGACAACATACAATCATACCATAGGCTAGCTTCTAGGGTTTAGCCTCTCTGATCTCGTGGTAGATCAACTCTTGTACTACTCATATTGTCAAGAACAATCAAGCAGGAAGTAGGGTATTACCTCCATCAAGAGGGCCCGAACCTGGGTAAACATCGTCTCCCCTGCCTCCTGTTACCATCCGCCTTAAACGCACAGTTCAGGACCCCCTACCCGAGATCCGCCGGTTTTGACACCGACAGGTCCCCTCTCCCCTTCTCTTCCGGTGGCGCCGGAACGCTGCCGTGGCCATCATCATCATCACTGCGATCTACTCCAACACCTCCGCCATCTTCACCAACATCTCCGTCACCTTCCCCCCTCTATCTACAGCGGTCCACTCTCCCGCAACCCGTTGTACCCTCTACTTGAACATGGTGCTTTATGCTTCATATTATTATCCAATGATGTGTTGCCATCCTATGATGTCTGACTAGATTTTCGTTGTCCTATCGGTGGTTGATGAATTGCTATGATTGATTTAATTTGCTTGGGGTTATGTTGCTGTCCTTTGGTGCCCATCATATGAGAGCGCGCGTGGATCACACCATAGGGTTAGTTGTATGTTGATAGGACTATGTATTGGAGGGCAAGAGTGACAGAAGCTTCAACCTAGCATAGAAATTGATGCATACGGGATTGAAGGGGGACCAATATATCTTAACGCTATGGTTGGGTTTTACCTTAATGAACGTTAGTAGTTGTGGATGCTTGCTAATAGTTCCAATCAAAGTGCATAGAATTCCAAGTCAGGGATGACATGCTAGCAGTGGCCTCTCCCACATAATACTTGCTATCGGTCTAGTAAAGTAGTCAATTTCTTAGGGGCAATTTCACAACTCCTACCACCACTTTTCCACACTCGCTATATTTACTTTATTGCTTCTTTACTTACAAACAGCCCCTACCTTTTATTTACTTGCTCTTTATTATCTTGCAAACCTATCCAACAACTCCTACAAAGTACTTCTAGTTTCATAATTGTTCTAGGTAAAGCGAACATCAAGCGTGCGTAGAGTTGTATCGGTGGTCGATAAAACTTGAGGGAATATTTGTTCTTCCTTTAGCTCCTCGTTGAGTTCGACACTCTTACTTATCGAAAACTGTTGCGATCCCCTATACTTGTGGGTTATCAGTCCCCGACCTTGGTCAAGATGAGCTCAGACGCCACCACACCCGCGGACACCGGCGTTGCTCCGACCAACGGCACAACGACAACCCAGGCGCCAACTTGGACCGACAGCACAGCGGTGCAACACTATAGAAAGGCACAAACGCGATGGCAAGCACCACCACGGACTAGGTCGGCCATTTACCTGTGTGCCGCCGACTGCCATCCTCCACCTCACTCCAGATCCATGCTGCATGCTTGCCAGAAGACTGCCGCAGTGCCGGACCGACCGCTGCCAACCAAGGCACCAGCCCCGCCCCACTGCCGCCCGAGAAGTCCCGAGCCGCACCACCCGTGCCCCTGGCTGGACCACTCCAGCTGCAAATGCCACCGGACTAGCACACCGTGGCACGTCTCCACATCAACCTTCTCCAGCAGCCTAGGCCACCGGCGACAGCCAGCCCACGCCGCCAGCAGGCAGCCCGCTGGAGGAGCCCCCGATCTAGATTTGATCGAGCAGTCCACCACCGCCTCCCTGCGCACGCATGCCCCACCTGAAATGCAGCTATCCACGCCTCCGCACCAGGAGCCACCGCCCGACGAAGCCGCGCCACGACGACCCGCACAGCCGCCCCACCTAGCTGCGCGCCTCTGCCCGATGTGG
>NC_057812.1:690558765-690588213 GCF_018294505.1 Triticum aestivum
CGGGCTGGGCGAGACGAAGGGGTTTTCTTTTTTCTTCAAACCACAGAGATCAATAGTTTCCTCTAGGATCCACATTTTTCTGTGGTTGGTTGCTTATTATAAAATCATGACCAGAGATAACTTGTGAAGAAAATATGCCCTAGAGGCAATAATAAAGTTATTATTTGTTTCCTTATTTCATGATAAATGTTTATTATTCATGTTAGAATTGTATTAACCGGAAACATAATACATGTGTGAATACATAGAAAAACAAAGTGTCACTAGTATGCCTCTACTTGACTAGCTCGTTGAATCAAAGATGGTTAAGTTTCCTAGCCATAGACATGAGTTCTCATTTGATTAACGGGATCACATCATTAGAGAATGATGTGATTGACCTGACCCATTCTGTTAGCTTAGCACTTGATCGTTTAGTATGTTGCTATTGCTTTCTTCATGACTTATACATGTTCCTATGACTATGAGATTATGCAACTCCCGTTTACCGGAGGAACACTTTGTGTGCTATCAAACGTCACAACGTAACTGGGTGATTATAAAGGTGCTCTACAGGTGTCTCCGAAGGTACTTGTTGAGTTGGCGTATTTCGAGATTAGGATTTCTCACTCCGATCGTCGGAGAGGTATCTCTGGGCCCACTCGGTAGTACACATCACTATAAGCCTTGCAAGCATTGTAACTAATCAGTTAGTTGCGGGATGATGTATTACGGAACGAGTAAAGAGACTTGCCGGTAACGAGATTGAACTAGGTATTGAGATACCGACGATCGAATCTCGGGCAAGTAACATACCGATGACAAAGGGAACAACGTATGTTGTTATGAGGTTTGACCGATAAAGATCTTCGTAGAATATATAGGAGCCAATATGAGCATCCAGGTTCTGCTATTGGTTATTGGCCGGAGACGTGTCTCGGTCATGTCTACATAGTTCTCGAACCCGTAGGGTCCGCACGCTTAAAGTTTCGGTGACGATTGTATTATGAGTTTATGTGATTTGATGTACCAAAGGTAGTTCGGAGTGTCGGATGAGATCGGGGACATGATGAGGAGTCTCGAAATGCTTGAGACGTAAAGATCGATATATTGGACAACTATATTCGGACATCAGAAAGGTTCCGAGTGATTCGGGTATTTTCGGAGTACCGGGAGTTACGGGAATTCACCGGGAGAAGTATTGGGCCTTATTGGGCCATACAGGAATAGAGGAGAGAGGCCAAAAGGAAGGAGGCGCTCCCCTGTGGTTCGAATTGGACAAGGGGTGCAACCCCCTTTTCCTTCTCCCTCTCCCCCTCTTTCCTTCTCTCCTACTCCGGAAAGGAAAGGGGAATCCTACTAGGACTTGGAAGTCCTAGTAGGACTCCCCACACTTGGCGAGCGCCCTCTAGGCCGGCCTCTCCCTCCCTCCTTTATATACGGGGGTAGGGGGCACCTCTAGAGACAACAATTGATCTCTTGATCTCTTAGCCGTGTGCGGTGCCCCCTCCACCATATTCCACCTCGATCATATCGTAGCGGTGCTTAGGCGAAGCCCTGCGTCGGTAGCAACATCATGACCGTCATCACGCCGTCGTGTTGACGGAACTCTCCCGTGAAGCTCTACTGGATCGGAGTTCGCGGGATGTCATCGAGCTGAATGTGTGCTGAACTCGAAGGTGCCGTACGTTCGGTACTTGGATCGGTCGGATCATGAAGACGTGCGACTACATCAACCGCGTTGTGCTAACGCTTCCACTTTCGGTCTACGAGGGTACGTGGACAACACTCTCCCCTTTCGTTGCTATGCATCACCATGATCTTGTGTGTGCGTAGGATTTTTTTGAAATTACTACGTTCCCCAACAGTGGTATCAGAGCCAGGTTTTATGCGTTGATGTTACTTGCACGAGTAGAATACAAGTGAATTATGGACGATACAAGTTATACTGCTTACCAGCATGTCATACTTTGGTTCGGTGGTATTGTTGGATGAAGCGGCCGAACCGACATTACGCGTACGCTTACGCGAGACTGGTTCTACCAACGTACTTTGTACACAGGTGGTTGGCGGGTGTTAGTTTCTCCAACTTTAGTTGAACCGAGTGTGGCTACGGCCAGTCTTTGAGAAGGTTAAAACAGCACTAACTTGACGAACTATCGTTGTGGTTTTGATGCGTAGGTAAGAACGGTTTTTGCTCAGTGCTACCTCTTGAGCACTGTGTTGGATTTCCCGAAGAGGAGAGGATGATGCAGCAAAGTAGCATAAGTATTTCCCTCAGTTTTTGAGAACCAAGATATCAATCCAGTAGGAGGCTACGCGCGAGTCCCTCGTACCTACACAAAAATAATAGCTCAACGCAACCAACGTGCTTAGGGGTTGTTAATCCCTTCACGGTCACTTACGAAAGTGAGATCTGATAGAGATGATAGATAATATTTTTTGGTATTTTTGGTATAGAGATGCAAAGTGAAAAGTAAAAGGCAAAGTAAAAAAGCAAAGCAATAATAAAGTGATTGGAGATTGATATGATGAAAATAGACCCGGGGGTCATAGGTTTCACTAGTGGCTTCTCTTAAGAGCATAAGTATTCTACGGTGGGTGAACAAATTACCGTTGAGCAATTGACAGAATTGAGCATAGTTATGAGAATATCTAGGTATGATCATGTATATAGGCATCACGTCCGAGACAAGTAGACCGACTCCTGCCTGCATCTACTACTATTATTCCACTCATCGACCGCTATCCAGCATGCATCTAGAGTATTAAGTTAAAAACAGAGTAACGCCTTAAGCAAGATGACATGATGTAGAGGGATAGTTTCATGCAATATGATAAAAAAGACCATCTTGTTATCCTTGATGGCAACAATACAATACGTGCCTTGCTACCCCTTCTGTCACTGGGAAAGGACACCGCAAGATTAAACCCAAAGCTAAGCACTTCTCCCATTGCAAGAAAAACCAATCTAGTAGGCCAAACCAAACTGATAATTCGAAGAGACTTGCAAAGATAACCAATCATACATAAAAGAATTCAGAGAAGATTCAAATATTATTCATAGATAGACTTGATAATAAACCCACAATTCATCGGTCTCAACAAACACACCGCAAAAAGAAGATTACATCGAATAGATCTCCACGAGAGAGGGGGAGAACATTGTATTGAGATCCAAAAAGAGAGAAGAAGCCATCTAGCTACTAACTATGGACCCGAAGGTCTGAGGTAAACTACTCACACTTCATCGGAGGGGCTTTGATGATGATGTAGAAGCCCTCCGTGATCGATTCCCCTTCCGGCGGAGCTCCGGAACAGGCCCCAAGATGGGATCTCGTGGATACAGAAAGTTGCGGCGGTGGAATTAGGTTTTTGGCCCCGTCCCTGATCGTTTGGGGGTACCTAGGTATATATAGGAGGAAGGAGTACGTCGATGGAGCTTCAAGGGGCCCACAAGGCAGGGGGCGCCCTAGGGGGGCGCCCTCCACCCTCGTGACCGCCTCGTGGCTTTCTTGACGGAGGGTCCAAGTCTCCTGGGTCTTATCTGATGAGAAAATCACGTTCCCGAAGGTTTCATTCCGTTTGGACTCCGTTTGATATTCTGTTCCTCCGAAACACTGAAATAGGCAAAAAAACAGCAATTCTGGGCTGGGCCTCTGGTTAATAGGTTAGTTCCAAAAATAATATAAAAGTGGAAAATAAAGCCCAATATAGTCCAATAGAGTAGATAATATAGCATGGAGCAATCAAAAATTATAGATACGTTGTAGACGTATCAGGCATCCCCAAGCTTAATTCCTGCTCGTCCTCGAGTAGGTAAATGATAAAAACAAAATTTTTGATGCAGAGTGCTACTTGGCATAATTTTAATGTAATTCTTCTTAATTGTGGTATGAATATTCAGATCCGAAAGATTCAAGACAAAAGTTCATATTGACATAAAAATAATAATACTTCAAGCATACTAACTAAGCAATTATGTCTTCTCAAAATAACATGGCCAAAGAAAGTTCATCCCTACAAAATCATATAGTTTAGTCATGTTTCATTTTCGTCACACAAGAATGCTCTCATCATGCACAACCCCGATGACAAGCCAAGCAATTGTTTCATACTTTAGTAATCTCAAACCTATAAACTCGCAATATATGAGCGCGAGCCATGGACATAGCACTATGGGTGGAATAGAATATAATGAGGGGGGTTATGTGGAGAAGGCAAAAAAGGACAAAGTCTCACATCAACGAGGCTAATCAATGGGCTATGGAGATGCCCACCGATTGATGTTAATGCAAGGAGTAGGGATTGCCATGCAACGGATGCACTAGAGCTATAAATGTATGAAAGCTCAAGAAAAGAAACTAGTAGGTGTGCATCCAACTTGCTTGCTCACGAAGACCTAGGGCACTTGAGGAGGCCCATTGTTGGAATATACAAGCCAAGTTCTATAATGAAAAATTCCCACTAGTATATGAAAGTGATAACATGAGAGACTCTCTACTATGAAGATCATGGTGCTACTTTGAAGCACAAGTGTGGTAAAAGGATAGTAACATTGTCCCTTCTCTCTTTTTCTCTCATTTTTTGGGCCTTTTCCCTTTTTTATGGCCTTTCTCTTTCTTTATTTTTTATTTATTTATTCCTCACTTGGGACAATGCTCTAATAATGATGATCATCACACTTCTATTTATTTACAACTCAATGATTACAACTCGATACTAGAACAAAGATGACTCTATATGAATGCCTCCGGCGGTGTACCGGGATATGCAATGAACCAAGAGTGACATGTATGAAAGAATTATGAACGGTGGCTTTGCCACAAATACTATGTCAACTACATGATCATGCTAAGCAATATGACAATGATGATTGTGTCATGATGAACGGAATGATGGAAAGTTGCATGGCAATATATCTCGGAATGGCTATGGAAATGCCATAATAGGTAGGTATGGTGGCTGTTTTGAGGAAGATATAAGGAGGTTTATGTGTGAAAGAGCGTATCATATCACGGGGTTTGGATGCACCGGCGAAGTTTGCGCCAACTCTCAATGTGAGAATGGGCAATGCACGGTACCACAAAGGCTAGCAAGGATGGAAGGGTGAGAGTGCGTATAATCCATGGACTCAACATTAGTCATAAAGAACTCACATACTTATTGCAAAAATCTACAAGTCATCAAAAACTTCGGTACTACGCGCATGCTCCTAGGGGGATAGATTGGTAGGAAAAGACCATCGCTCGTCCCCGACCGCCACTCATAAGGAAGACAATCAAATAACACCTCATGTTTCAAATTTGTTGCATAACGTTTACCATACGTGCATGCTACGGGACTTGAAAACTTCAACACAAGTATTTCTCAATTTCACAACTACTCAACTAGCACGACTTTGATATTATTACCTCCATATCTCAAAACAATCATCAAGCATCAAACTTTTCTTAGTATTCAACACACTCATAAGAAAGTTTTATTATTAATCTTGCATACCAAGTATATTAGGATTTTAAGCAAATTACCATGCTATTAAGACTCTCAGAATAATCTAAGTGAAGCATGAGAGATCAATAGTTTCTATAAAACAAATCCACCACCGTGCTCTAAAAGATATAAGTGAAGCACTAGAGCAAAACTATAAAGCTCAAAAGATATAAGTGAAGCACATAGAGTATTCTAACAAATTCCAAATTGTGAATGGCTCTCTCAAAAGGTGTGTACATCAAGGATGATTGTGGTAGACTAAAAAGCAAAGACTCAAATCATAAAAGACGCTCCAAGCAAAACACATATCATGTGGTGAATAAAAATATAGCTCCAAGTAAAGTTACCGATAGAAGTAGACGAAAGAGGGGATGCCTTCCGGGGCATCCCCAAGCTTTGGATTTTAGGTGTCCTTAGATTATCTTGGGGGTGCCATGGGAATCCCCAAGCTTAGGATCTTGCTACTCCTTGTTCCATAATCCATCAAATCTTTACCCAAAACTTGAAAACTTCACAACACAAAACTTAAAGTAAAAAAATCTCGTGAGCTCCGTTAGCGAAAGAAAACAAAAGACCACTTCAAGGTACTGTAATGAACTCATTCTTTATTTATATTGGTTTTAAACCTACTGTATTCCAACTTCTCTATGGTTTATAAACTATTTTACTAGCCATAGATTCATCAAAATAAGCAAACAACACACGAAAAACAGAATCTATCAAAAACAGAACAGTCTGTAGTAATCTGTAGCTAGCGCAAGATATGGAACCCCAAAAATTCTAAAATAAATTTATGGACGTGAGGAATTTATCTATTAATCATCTTCAAAAATAATTAACTAAATACCACTTTCCAAATAAAAATGACAGCAGTTCTCGTGAGCGCTAAAGTTTCTGTTTTTTTACAGCAAGTTCAACAAGACTTTCCCCAAGTTTTCCCAACGGTTCTACTTGGCACAAACACTAATTAAACACAAAAAACACAACCAAAACAGAGGGTAGATAAATTATTTATTAATAAACAGGAGCAAAATTCAAGTAATAAAAATAAAATTGGGTTGCCTCCCAACAAGCGCTATCGTTTAACGCCCCTAGCTAGGCATAACAAGCAAGAATAGATCTAGGTATTGCCATCTTTGGTTGGTAATCCATAAGTGGCTCTCATGATAGATTCATATGGTAATTTCATTTTCTATCTAGGGAAGTGTTCCATGCCCTTTTTTAATGGAAATTGAAATCTAATATTCCCTTCCTTCGTATGAATAATTGCACCAACCGTTCTAAGGAAAGGTCTACCGAGAATAATAGGGCAAGAAGGATTGCAATCTATATCAAGAACGATAAAATCTACGGGCACATAATTCCTATTTGCAACAATAAGAACATCATTAATTCTTCCCATAGGTTTCTTAATAGTGGAATCCGCAAGATGCAAGTTTAGAGAGCAATCGTCAAAATCACGGAAATCTAGCAAATCACACAAAGTTTTGGGAATAGTAGAGACACTAGCACCCAAATCACACAAAGCATAAAACTCATAATCTTTAATTTTAATTTTAATAGTAGGTTACCACTCATCATAAAGTTTTCTAGGGATAGAAACTTTCAACTCAAGTTTTTCTTCATAAGATTGCATCAAGGCATCAACGATATGTTCGGTAAAGGCTTTATTTTGACTATAAGCATGAGGAGAATTTAGCACGGATTGCAACAAGGAAATACAATCAATTAAAGAGCAATTTTCATAATTAAATTCCTTGAAATCCAATATAGTGGGTTTAGCAACATCTAGGGTTTTATTTCTTTTAATCCCACTTTTATCAATTTCATCATCAATATCTAAATACTCCGAATTTTTAGAACGCCTTCTGAGTAAAGGTGGATCATATTCAGTTTCATCAAGATTAATATTGCAAAACAAAGATTTAATGGGGGACACATCAATAACTTTTAGATCTTCATCTTTATTTTCATAGGAATTGGAAGAACACGCTTTAATAAAGGCATCTTTCATAGCACGCGTCCTAGCAGTTCTTTCCTTGCACTCATCAATGTAAATTCTCATGGCTTTGAGAGACTCATTGATATCATGCTTAGGAGGAATAGATCTAAGCTTTAAAGAATCAACCTCAAGAGAAATTCTATCAACGTTCCTAGCCAAATCGTCAACTTTAAGCAATTTCTCTTCAAGCAAAGTATTAAAATTCTTTTGTGAATTCATAAAACTTTAACACAACTCTGAAATTCAGAGGGCGTCTTATTAAAATTTCCATAAGAGTTGTTGTAGAAATTTCCATAATTATTAGAAGGATTACTAGGATAAGGCCTAGGACTAAAATTCCCTCTATGCGCGTTGTTACCAAAATTATTCCTACCAACAAAATTCACATCCATAGATTCATTATTATTCTCAATCAAAGTAGACAAAGGCATATCATTAGGATCAGAAGAAACACTCTTAGTAGCAAATAATTTCATAAGTTCGTCCATCTTTCCACTCAAAACATTAATGTCTTCTATCGCATGCACTTTTTATTAGTGGATCTTTCAGTGTGCCATTGAGAATAATTAGCCATAATATTATCTAGAAGTTTAGTAGCATCTCCTAAAGTGATTTCCATAAAAGTGCCTCCCGCGGCCGAATCTAAAAGATTTCTAGAAGCAAAATTCAATCCGACATAAATTTTTTGTATAATCATCCACAAATTCAAACCATGAGTAGGGCAATTACGTATCATTAATTTCATTCTCTCCCAAGCTTGTGCAACATGTTCATGATCAAGTTGCTTAAAATTCATAATATCGCTTCTAAGAGAGATGATCTTAGCGGGAGGAAAATACTTAGAGATAAAAGCATCTTTGCACTTGTTCCATGAATCAATACTATTTTTAGGCAAAGATGAAAACCAAGCTCTAGCACAATCTCTAAGCGAAAAAGGAAATAGCTTCAATTTAACAATATCATCATCCACATCTTTATTCTTTTGCATGTCACACAAATCAACGAAGTTATTAAGATGGGTAGCGGCATCTTCACTAGGAAGGCCGGAAAACGGATCTTTCATGACAAGATTCAGCAAAGCAGCATTAATTTCACAAGATTCAGCATCGGTAAGAGGAGCAATCGGAGTGCTAAGGAAATCATTATTGTTGGTATTGGTGAAGTCACATAATTTGGTATTATCTTGAGCCATCGCGACAAACAAGCAATCCAACACACGAGCAAACAAAAGGCAAACGGGCAAACAGAGGCAAATAGAGAAATAGAGGGAGGATAGAGAGAGAGGGTGAATAAAACGGCAAGGGTGAAGTGGGGGAGAGGAAAACGAGAGGCAAATGGCAAATAATGTAATGCGGGAGATAGGGATTGTGATGGGTACTTGGTATGTTGACTTTTGCGCAGACTCCCAGGCAACGACGCCAGAAATTCTTCTTGCTACCTCTTGAGCACTGCATTGGATTTCCCCGAAGAGGAGAGGATGATGCAGCAAAGTAGCGTAAGTATTTCCCTTAGTTTTTGAGAACCAAGGTATCAATCCAGTAGGAGGCTACACGTGAGTCCCTCGTGCCTACACAAAAATAATAGCTCAACGCAACCAACGCGCTTAGTGGTTGTCAATCCCTTCATGGTCACTTACGAAAGTGAGATCTGATAGAGATGATATATAATATTTTTTGGTATTTTTGGTATAGAGATGCAAAGTGAAAAGTAAAAGGCAAAGTAAAAAAGCAAAGCAATAATAAAGTGATTGGAGATTGATATGATGAAAATAGACCCGGGGGCCATATGTTTCACTAGTGGATTCTCTCGAGAGCATAAGTATTCTACGGTGGGTGAACAAATTACCGTTGAGCAATTGACAGAACTGAGCATAGTTATGAGAATATCTAGGTATGATCATGTATATAGGCATCACGTCCGAGACATGTAGACCGACTCCTGCTAGCATCTAGCCATCTACTACTATTACTCCACTCATCGACCGCTATCCAGCATGCATCTAGAGTATTAAGTTAAAAACAGAGTAACACCTTAAGCAAGATGACATGATGTAGAGGGATAGTTTCATGCAATATGATAAAAAAACCATCTTGTTATCCTCGATGGCAACAATACAATACGTGCCTTGCTGCCCCTTCTGTCATTGGGAAAGGACACCGCAAGATTGAACCCAAAGCTAAGCACTTCTCCCATTGCAAGAAAAAACAATCTAGTAGGCCAAACCAAACTGATAATTCGAAGAGACTTGCAAAGATAACCAATCATACATAAAAGAATTCAGAGAAGATTCAAATATTATTCATAGATAGACTTGATCATAAACCCACAATTCATCGGTCTCAACAAACACACCGCAAAAAGAAGATTACATCGAATAGATCTCCACGAGAGAGGGGGAGAACATTGTATTGAGATCCAAAAAGAGAGAAGAAGCCATCTAGCTACTAACTATGGACCCGAAGGTCTGAGGTAAACTACTCACACTTCATCGGAGGGGATTTGATGATGATGTAGAAGCCCTCCATGATCGATTCCCCTTCCGGTGGAGCTCTGAAACAGGCCCCAAGATGGGATCTCGTGGATACAGAAAGTTGCGGCGGTGGAGTTAGGTTTTTGGCTCCGTCCCCGATTGTTTGGGGGTACGTAGGTATATATAGGAGGAAGGAGTACGTCGGTGGAGCTTCGAGGGCCCGCGAGGCAGGGGGCGCGCCCTAGGGGGGCGCCCTCCACCCTCGTGACCGCCTCGTGGCTTTCTTGACGGAGGGTCCAAGTCTCTTGGGTCTTATCTGATGAGAAAATCACGTTCCCGAAGGTTTCATTCCGTTTGGACTCCGTTTGATATTCTGTTTCTCCGAAACACTGAAATAGGCAAAAAAACAGCAATTCTGGGCTGGGCCTCCGGTTAATAGGTTAGTCCCAAAAATAATATAAAAGTGGAAAATAAAGCCCAATATAGTCCAAAACAGTAGATAATATAGCATGGAGCAATCAAAAATTATAGATACGTTGGAGACGTATCACTCAGCCCGTAGCAGCCACGTAAAACTTGCAACAACAAAGTAGAGGACGTCTAACTTGTTTTTGCAGGGCATGGTGTGATGTGATATGGTCAAAGCATGATGCTATATTTTATTGTATGAGATGATCATGTTTTGTAACCGAGTTATCGGCAACTGGCAGGAGCCATATGGTTGTCGCTTTATTGTATGCAATGCAAACGCTCTGTAATTGCTTTACTTTATCACTAAGCGGTAGCAATAGTCGTAGAAGCAATCGTTGGCGAGACGACAATGATGTTATGATGGAGATCAAGGTGTCGCGCCGGTGACGATGGTGATCATGACGGTGCTTCGAAGATGAAGATCACAAGCACAAGATGATGATGGCCATATCATATCACGTATATTGATTGCATGTGATGTTTATCTTTTATACATCTTATTTTGCTTTGTTTGACGGTAGCATTATAAGATGATCTCTCACTAAATTTCAAGGTATAAGTGTTCTCACTGAGTATGCACCGTTGCCAAAGTTCGTCGTGCCGAGACACCACGTGTTGATCGGGTGTGATAAGCTCTTCATTCATCTACAACGGGTGCAACCCAGTTTTGCACACGCAGAATACTCGGGTTAAACTTGACGAGCCTAGCATATGCAGATATGGCCTCGAAACACTGGAGACCGAAAGGTCGAGCGTGAATCATATAGTAGATATGATCAACATAATGATGTTCACCATTGAAAACTACTTCATCTCACGTGATGATCGGACATGGTTTAGTTTATATGGATCACGTGGTCACTTAGATGATTAGAGGGATGTCTATCTAAGTGGGAGTTCTTTAAGTACTATGATTAATTGAACATTTATCATGAACTTAGTCCTGGTAGTATTAGCATATCTATGTTATAGATCAATAGCTCGCGTTTAGCTCCTTTGTTTTATTTTTGATACGTTCCTAGAGGAAACTAAGTTGAAAGATGTTAGTAGCAATGATGCGGATTGGATCCGTGATCTGAGGATTATCCTCATTGCTACACAGAAGAATTATGTCCTTGATGCACCGCTAGGTGACAGACCTATTGCAGGAGCAGATGCAGACGTTATGAATGTTTTGGCTAGCTCAATATGATGACTACTTGATAGTTTAGTGCACCATGCTTAACAGCTTAGAACCGGGACTTCAAAGACATTTTGAACGTCATGGAGCATATGAGATGTTCCAGGAGTTGAAGTTAATATTTCAAGCAAATACCCGAGTTGAGAGATATGAAGTCTCCAACAAGTTCTATAGCTAAAAGATGAAGGAGAATAGCTCAAGCAGCGAGCATGTGCTGAGATTGTCTAGGTACTACAATCGATTGAATCAAGTGGGAGTTAATCTTCCAGATAAAATAGTGATTGACAGAATTCTCTAGTCACCATCACCAAGTTAGTAGAACTTCGTGATGAACTATAGTATGCAAGGGATGACGAAAATGATTCCCGAGCTTTTCATGATGATGAAATCAATGAAGGTCGAAATCAAGAAAGAGCATCAAGTGTTGATGATTAACAAGACCACTAGTTTCAAGAAAAGGGCAAAGGGAAAGAAAGGGAACTTTAAGAAGAACGGCAAGCAAGTTGCTGCTCAAGTGAAGAAGCCCATGTCTGGACCTAAGCCTGAGACTAAGTGCTTCTACTACAAAGGGACTGGTCACTGGAAGCGGAACTGCCCCAAGTATTTGGCGGATAAGAAGGATGGCAAAGTGAACAATGCTATATTTGATATACATGTTATGGATGTGTACTTTACTAGTGTTTATAGCAACCCCTCGGTATTTGATACTGGTTCAGTTGCTAAGAGTAGTAACTCGAAACGGGAGTTGCAGAATGAACAGAGACTAGTTAAGGGTGAAGTGATGATGTGTGTTGGAAGTGGTTCCAAAATTGATATGATCATCATCGCACACTCCCTATACTTTCGGGATTAGTGTTAAACCTAAATAAATCAAGCGGAACCTAAATAAATGTTATTCATTTAAGTTAGAAAATAATTGTTGTTCTGTTTACATGAATAAAACCTTCTATGGTTATACACCCAATGAATACACATATTCATAATATTGAAGCCGAAAGATGCAAAGATAATAATGATAGTGCAACTTATTTGTGGCACTGCCGTTTAGGTCATATCGGTGTAAAGCGCATGAAGAAACTCCATGCTGATGGGCTTTTGGAATCACTTGATTATGAATCACTTGATGATTGCGAACCATGCCTTATGGGCAAGATGACTAAGACTTCATTCTCCGGAACAACGGAGCGAGCAACTGACTTATTGGAAATAATACATACTGATGTATGCAATCCAATGAGTGTTGAGGCTCGCAGCGGGTATCGTTATTTTCTGACCTTCACAGATGATTTGAGCAGATATGGGTATATCTACTTGATGAAACATAAGTCTGAAACATTTGAAAAGTTTGTATAATTTCAGAGTGAAGTGGAAAATCATCGTACCAAGAAAATAAAGTTCTACGATCTGATCGTGGAGGAGAATATTTCAGTTACGAGTTTGGTCTTCATTTGAAACAATGCGGAATAGTTTCGCAACTCACGCCACCTGGAACACCAGAGCGTAATGGTGTGTCCGAACATTGTAACCGTACTTTATTAGATATGGTGCAATCTATGATGTTTCTTACTGATTTACCGCTATCGTTTTGGGGTTATGCATTAGAGACAGTTGTATTCACGTTAAAAAGGGCACCATCTAAATCCGTTGAGACGACATCGTATGAACTGTGGTTAGGCAAGGAACCAAAGTTTTCCTTTCTTAAAGTTTGGGGTTGCGATGCTTATGTGAAAAAGTTTCACGTTGATAAGCTCAAATCCAAGTCGAGGAAGTGTGTCTTCATAGGATACCCAAAATTAACTATTGGGTACACCTTCTATCACAGATCTGAAAGCAAGATATTTGTTGCTAAGAATGGATCCTTTCTAGAGAAGAAGTTTCTCTCGAAAGAAGTGAGTGGAAGGAAAGTAGAACTTGATGAGGTAACTATACCTGCTCCCTTATTGGGAAGTAGTTCATCACAGAAATCTGTTTCTGTGACTCCTACACCAATTAGTGAGGAAGCTAATGATGATGATCATATAACTTTAGATCAAGTTACTACCGAACCTCGTAGGTCAACCAGAGTGAGATCCGCACCAGAGTGGTACGGTAATCCTGTTCTGGAGGTCATGTTAATTGACCATGTCGAACCTACGAACTATGAGGAAGCGATGATGAGCACAGATTTCGCGAAATGGCTTGAGGCCATGAAATCTGACATGGGATTCATGTATCAAAACAAAGTGCGGACTTTGGTTGACTTGCCCGATGACCGGCAAGCCATAGAAAATGAATGGATCTTCAAGAGGAAGACGAATGCTGATAGTAGTGTTACTATCTACAAAGCTAGACTTGTCAAAAAAGGTTTTGACAAAGTTCAAGGTGTTGACTACGATGAGATTTTCTCACTCATAGCGATGCTTAAGTCTGTCCGAATCATGTTAGCAAATTTCCACATTTTATGAAATTTGGCAAATGCATGTCAAAACTACATTCTTTAATGGATTTCTTAAAGAAGAGTTGTATATGATGCAACCAGAAGGTTTTGTCGATCGTAAAGGTGCTAACAAAATGTGCAAGCTCCAGCGATCCATCTATGGACTGGTGCAAGCATCTCAGAGTTGGAATATACGCTTTGATGAGTTGAACAAAACATATAGTTTTATACAGACTTGTGGTGAAGCCTGTATTTACAAGAAAGTGAGTGGGAGCACTACAACATTTCTGATAAATATATGTGAATGACATATTGTTGATCGGAAATAATGTAGAATGTTCTGGAAAGCATAAAGGAGTATTTGAAAGGAGTTTTTCAAATAAAGACCTCGGCGAAGCTACTTACATATTGAGCATCAAGATCTATAGAGATAGATCAAGAAGCTTGATAAGTTTTTTCAATGAATACATACCTTGACAAGATTTTGAAGTAGTTCAAAATGGAACAGTCAAAGAAAGAGTTCTTACCTGTGTTACAAGGTGTGAAATTGAGTAAGACTCAAAGCCCGACCATGGCAGAAGATAGAAAGAGAATGAAAGTCATTCCCTATGCCTCAGCCATAGTTTCTCACTACTAGGAAAAGGCCTACTAGTGGCGCACCTATTTTGCCTACTAATGGCGCACCACAGGTGCACCACTAGCATCACGCCACTAGTATTTTTTACTAATGGCGCACCACGCAGTGCGCCATTAGTATGTCCCACGGTGTGCCATTAGTATGCCTCTCAGGGGCCATATATACCCATGTGGTCTGGCTTACTAATGGCGCACGAGTTGATGATGTGCCACTAGTGTGCTCTGGCTTACTAATGGCGCACTAGTTAGTGGTGCGCCACTAGTATGAATATTAGGGATTTTTTTCCTGATATTTGCACATGTTACATAATATATTACTGGACAGAATATAGATAGCACCACACAGCAAAAGCAGATATCGAATACAATAGAAGATTAGTCTCCGAATACAATTCATCATATTAGTCTCCGAATTCAAAAGACCGAACAAAGATAGAACATTACAAGTCTCGAGACCGCGAGTAGCGAGTTTGTCTTCACATTACAAGTCGATATCGATCATCTAAACTACCATCACATAGAAGAGAGTTGCGGTCATCACGATGAGCATCATCGCGATGAAACTGGTCTTCATCCGGTTCCTCCTCCGCTCCCTCCTCTCTCCCGCTAGATAGCGCGCGTATCTAGATTTTGCCTCCGCCCTAGTGGTGTACCCTTCGTAACTGTTACCGCTGAAACGGTGAACCTGTCTCCGACACTCCTCCTAGTCGTCGTAGACTCCGGGAACCTTACCCTTGTACACGATATACGACGGCATCTCTATGCACTAGCCAAACAAAATGTTAGTAGCAATTCACAGACAATACATAAGCAATTATAAGTGTGCAACAAAAGGATCGGAAGAGAAAAGCAAGACATGAATAGCACAATTCGTGGTCCTACTAATAAATAGCATCGATTACATCTAAGTTGAACGACTGTCCAAACCAAAGAGACATACAAGTTCATTAAAGTTTAATTACAACATGAGCTAATCGATATTTCAGAACTACACATAGCATCACTACTTTCGACTCGACTCAGGGACCGTCGTCTCTCGTGATGGTCATGAAATCGCGGGCGTTGTCAGCCTGCATTTGTAGCATTGTGTCTATCTCACTATTGGACGGTTGATGTCTGAGGTAGAACTGCCCCGAGGTAAGAAGGACATCTTGATGGATGATTTCCGCAAACTCCGACTGGATGCGAAAGAATTCTTGTCTGATGTCCGCGTCCTGGATTGCCGACAATCTTGCGACCCAATCTTTGAGATTATTTGGTAGCAGAAGGTGATTATGGTCCCGTACGATCGCCCGCATGTGATGGAGGGCATAGTAGGCATCCTTATGACCGCCAGGAGGCTGCTTGACGCAGAGGAACGTCGTATTGTGGGCGAACACGTGCTCGCCGTACCTACGAACTGGCCTGGTGAAGGTTCCCCCAGATCTGGCGTAGTCGGGGAGAACATCATCAAGAACTTTCTTGATATTTGCGTAGTCTTTCTTCGACTGACGGTCCGAGTCGAAATACGTGGCCATGGAATATTTCGGGCTTAAGAGGATGAGTGTGCAATGTGTGTCACTGCACAAAACACGGAATGTTAGAAAAAAAAGAACGACCGAAATCTAAGAAATCATATGTTACGAGGCGGTGAGGGGATGACTTACTCGGGAAAGTAAGGCACGAGGAAGTTATCCTTATCTGGGTTTGCCAGAATGATGCCTTTGAGGTAAGAACTCGCGACTTGCCAGTCCCCAACGCTGCCCAAGGTCTTGTCACGCATGTAGAAGGGGTCGACTATCACGATGTCCGGGGTCTTGTCTCTAATGATCCGCATCTCCATACTCAGCGAAAATAGCCGAACGAAGGTGTAGTGCAGCGGATGAAGGTTAAACATAGTGAAGATGTCATCAAACCGCAGGACGATCGTACCCCCGATGGCGTTATCCACAAAGCCCTTGCCCTCTGGCACCTTGGCCACGAAAACCGGGTATGCCACATCATTCTCGGAGAGACGCCGCTTCTCCAAAGAAAGAACACTGTCATGCAGACTCCGCATAGCACCGGTTGCAGCATTGAGTAGATTAGTCGGTAGCATCGGCCTACCCGCCACATGCACCCTCCTCGAGATATCCTTAGGTGAAGGTGGACCATCCTGAGCACGGATCGTACTCGGTACCGGCTGGCTGGCACCCTGGTTACTCTTTCTTTTCCGTCCCTTCTTCTTCTGCTGTAATGGGGCCGAGTTCTGCTCACAGACCGCCTTCTTGAGTGTGTTGGGGCTGATAATATTTGGCACCTCGGCTATCTGAGGCTCGGTGAAGGCAGCAGCTGGAGGCGTCTGCTGAGAACTAAACGCCAGATGACGCCTGTTGCAGTTTAGTTTCTCCGCGGTACCAGCATGATCGCATTTGTCTTTTTCAGGGTTGGGTTCTTGAGAAGGAGGCCCGAAGAATTCGTCACCGTACCCATGTTCGGCAAAGTACTTATCGACGTTGGTAAATGTACCATCTTCGTTGTCGTTGTCGTCCGGATCCTGTGCCATATGCATGTTCGGATCCTGTGCCATAGGGATGTCCGGCATGTCCGGTAGTGTTGCGGCGGTCTTGCCATGGCTTGGCGCCGACACGACTGGCGGTGTTGTTTGTGGGGTGGTGTCCCCCGCCCCCAAACAAATCTGGCTCTTCGACCAAAGCAGGGGCCAGCTTGCGCAGGCGCTGAGGGTCATCACATCATCTTCGTCGGCCCCAGCGGGTCGAATCGGAGGTAACAACTCGTCGCAGCCTGGCAGCACCCGAACCAGTTCAACCCTATACACGGTGGGTGGCATCGGATTACCGTGGAACACGGGGTTGCCCGGTTAAACGATTCTGCCCTTGGAGACATCGATCAACTCGCCGCCCACGAAGTGCAGGAGAGTGCATGGAACGTCGGCGGCGCCCTGCGAAAACATGTAGGGCGTCAGGGATGCCCAGTCAAAGGCAAGGAGATGAAGTCATCGGCCGAGAGGATTAACTAGTTACCGTGATGGCATCGAGCTCGGCTAATGTCGAGGCACCGCCAACGGCGGGCGTGCAACTGACGGAGGGGCCGCTTGCTGCGGAGGTGCCGGCCGGCGTACACCCGGGTGCATTAAGCTCCAATGCCCGTGCCGGCGTCGGAGACACCAATACTGTTGGAAATATGCCCTAGAGGCAATAATAAATTGATTATTATTATATTTCCTTGTTCATGATAATCGTTTATTATCCATGCTAGAATTGTATTGATAGGAAACTCAGATACATGTGTGGATACATAGACAACACCATGTCCCTAGTAAGCCTCTAGTTGACTAGCTCGTTGATCAAAAGATGGTTACGGTTTCCTGACCATGGACATTGGATGTCATTGATAACGGGATCACATCATTAGGAGAATGATGTGATGGACAAGACCCAATCCTAAGCCTAGCACAAAGATCATGTAGTTCGTATGCTAAAGCTTTTCTAATGTCAAGTATCATTTCCTTAGACCATGAGATTGTGCAACTCCCGGATACCGTAGGAGTGCTTTGGGTGTGCCAAACGTCACAACGTAACTGGGTGACTATAAAGGTGCATTACAGGTATCTCCGAAAGTGTCTGTTGGGTTGGCACGAATCGAGACTGGGATTTGTCACTCCGTGTGACGGAGAGGTATCTCTGGGCCCACTCGGTAGGACATCATCATAATGTGCACAATGTGATCAAGGAGTTGATCATGGGATGATGTGTTACGGAACGAGTAAAGAGACTTGCCGGTAACGAGATTGAACAAGGTATCGGGATACCGACGATCGAATCTCGGGCAAGTATCGTACCGATAGACAATGGGAATTGTATACGGGATTGATTAAGCCCTTGACATCGTGGTTCATCCGATGAGATCATCGTGGAGCATGTGGGAGCCAACATGGGTATCCAGATCCCGCTGTTGGTTATTGACCGGAGAACATCTCGGTCATGTCTGCATGGTTCCCGAACCCGTAGGGTCTACACACTTAAGGTTCGATGACGCTAGGGTTATAGGGAATAGATATATGTGGTTACCGAATGTTGTTCGGAGTCCCGGATGAGATCCCGGACGTCACGAGGAGTTCCGGAATGGTTCGGAGGTAAAGATTTATATATACGAAGTCCTGTTTTGGTCACCGGAAAAGTTTCTGGTTTTATCGGTAACGTACCGGGACCACCGGGAGGGTCCCGGGGGTCCACCAAGTGGGGCCACAAGCCCCGGAGGGCTGCATGGGCCAAGTGTGGGAGGGGACCAGCCCCAGGTAGGCTGGTGCGCCCGCCCCCACAAGGGCCCAAGGCGCAAGGGAGAGGAGAAGGGGGCAAACCCTAGGGCAGATGGGCCCTAAGGCCCACCCTGGTGCGCCTCCCCCTCTCCCCTCCCCTTGGCCGCCCCTAGATGGGATCTAGGGGGCTGCCGCCACCCCTAGGGAGGGAACCCTAGGTGGGGGCGCAGCCCCTCCCCTTCCCCTATATATACTTGAGGTTTGGGCTGCCCACAACACACGAGTTCCTCTCCTTCTTGACGCAGCCCTACCCTTCTCCCTCCTTGTCTCTTACGGTGCTTGGCAAAGCCCTGCTGGAGTACCACGCTCCTCCATCGCCACCACGCCGTTGTGCTGCTGCTGGATGGAGTCTTCCTCAACCTCTCCCTCTCTCCTTGTTGGATCAAGGCATGGGAGACGTCACCGGGCTGTACGTGTGTTGAACACGGAGGTGCCGTCCGTTCGGCACTAGGATCATCGGTGATTTGGATCACGACGAGTACGACTCCATCAACCCCGTTCTCTTGAACGCTTCCGCTTAGCGATCTACAAGGGTATGTAGATGCACTCTCCTTCCCCTCGTTGCTGGTTTCTCCATAGATAGATCTTGGTGACACATAGGAAAATTTTGGAATTTCTGCTACGTTCCCCAACAGTGGCATCATGAGCTAGGTCTATTGCGTAGATTCTATGCATGAGTAGAACACAAAGTAGTTGTGAGCATTGATTTTTTTCAATATGCTTACCGTTACTAGTCCAATCTTGATTCGGCGGCATTGTGGGATGAAGCGGCCCGGACCAACCTTACACGTACGCTTAGGTGAGACCGGTTCCACCGACAAACATGCACTAGTTGCATAAGGTGGCTGGCGGGTGTCTGTCTCTCCCACTTTAGTCGGATCGGATTCGATGAAAAGGGTCCTTATGAAGGGTAAATATCAATTGGCATATCACGTTGTGGTCTTTGCGTAGGTAAGAAACGTTCTTTCTAGAAACCCATAGCAGCCACGTAAAACATGCAAACAACAATTAGAGGACGTCTAACTTGTTTTTGCAGGGTATGTTATGTGATGTGATATGGCCAAAGGATGTGATGAATGATATATGTGATGTATGAGATGATCATGTTCTTGTAATAGGAATCACGACTTGCATGTCGATGAGTATGACAACCGGCAGGAGCCATAGGAGTTGTCTTAATTTATTTATGACCTGCGTGTCAACATAAACGTCATGTAATTACTTTAATTTATTGCTAACCGTTAGCTGTAGTAGTAGAAGTAATAGTTGGCGAGACAACTTCATGAAGACACGATGATGGAGATCATGATGATGGAGATCATGGTGTCATGCCGGTGACGATGATGATCATGGAGCCCCAAAGATGGAGATCAAAAAGGAGCAACATGATATTGGCCATATCATGTCACTATTTGATTACATGTGATGTTTATCATGTTTATACATCTTATTTGCTTAGAACGACGGTAGTAAATAAGATGATCCCTCATTAAAATTTCAAGAAAGTGTTCCCCCTAACTATGCACCGTTGCGAAAGTTCGTCGTTTCGAAGCACCACGTGATGATCGGGTGTGATAGATTCTTACGTTCGAATACAACGGGTGTTGACGAGCCTAGCATGTACAGACATGGCCTCGGAACACATGCAAAACACTTAGGTTGACTTGACGATCCTAGCATGTACAGACATGGCCTCGGAACACAAGAGACCGAAAGGTCGAGCATGAGTCGTATGGTAGATACGATCAACATGAAGATGTTCACCGATGTTGACTAGTCCGTCTCACTGATGATCGGACACGGCCTAGTTGACTCGGATCATGTAATCACTTAGATGACTAGAGGGATGTCTATCTGAGTGGGAGTTCACAAGATGAACTTAATTATCCTGAACATAGTCAAAAGGTCTTCGCAAATTATGTCGTAGCTCGCACTTCAGTTCTACTGTTTAGATATGTTCCTAGAGAAAATTTAGTTGAAAGTTGATAGTAGCAATTATGCGTAGTAGGTCCGTAAACTGAGGATTGTCCTCATTGCTTCATAGAAGGCTTATGTCCTTAATGCACCGCTCAGTGTGCTGAACCTCGAATGTCGTCTGTGGATGTTGCGAACAACTGACATACACATTTTGATAACTACGTGATAGTTCAGTTAAATGGTTTAGAGTTGAGGTACCGAAGACGTTTTGAAACATCGCGAAACATATGAGATGTTTCGAGGGCTGAAATTGGGATTTCAGGCTCGTGCCCACGTCAAGAGGTATAAGACCTCCGACGATTTTCTTAGCCTGCAAACTAAGGGAGAAAAGCTCAATTGTTGAGCTTGTGCTCAGATTGTCTGAGTACAACAATCATTTGAATCGAGTGGGAGTTGATCTTCTAGATGAGATAGTGATGTTTCTCCGAAGTCATTACCACCAAGCTGCTAGAGCTTCGTGATGAACTATAATATATCAGGGACATATATGATGATCCTTGAGATATTCGTGATGTTTGACACCACAAAAGTAGAAATCAAGAAGGAGCATCAATTGTTGATGGTTGGTGAAACCACTAGTTTCAAGAAGGGCAAGGGCAAAAAGGGATACTTCATGAAACGGCAAATCAGCTGCTGCTCTAGTGAAGAAACCCAAAGTTGAACCCAAGCCCGAGACTAAGTGCTTCTGTAATAAGGGGAATAGTCACTAAAGCAGAACCACCCTAGATACTTGGTAGATGAGAAGGCTGGCAAGGTCGATAGAAGTATATTGGATATACATTGTGTACTTTACTAGTACTCCTAGTAGCACCATGGTATTAGATACCGGTTCGGTTGCTAAGTGTTAGTAAACTCGAAATAAAAGGGTGCGGAGTAAACGGAGACTAGCTAAAGGTGAGCTCACGATATGTGTTGGAAGTTTTTCCCAAGCTTGATGTGATCAAGCATCGCACGCTCCCTCTACCATCGAGATTGGTGTTTGCGTTGAGAATAGACATGATTGGATTATGTCTATCGCAATACGGTTATTCATTTAAGGAGAATAATGGTTACTCTGTTTATTTGAATAATACCTTCAATAGTCTTGCACCTAAAATGAATGGTTTATTGAGTCTCGATCATAGTGATACACATGTTCATGCCAAAAGATATAAGATAGTAATGATAGTACCACCTGCTTGTGGCACTGCCACGTAAGTCATATCGGTATAAAACGCATGAAGAAGCTCCATATTGATGGATCTTTGGGCTCACTCGTTTTTGAAAAGTTTGAGACATGCAAACCATGTCTATTGGTGTATATGCATGAAGAAGCTCCATGCAAATGGACCGTTTGGACTCACTTGATTTTGAATCACTTGAGACATGCAAATCATACCACATGGGCAAGATGACTGAAAGCCTCGTTTTCAGTAAAATGGAACTAGAAAGCAACTTGTTGGAAGTAATACATTTTGATGTGTGCAGTCCAATGAGTGCTAAGGCGTGTAGTGGATATCGTTATGTTCTTACTTCACAGATGATTTGAGTATATGTTGAGTATATTTACTTGATGAATCACGAGTCTGAATTATTGAAAGGTTCAAGTAATTTCAGGGTGAAGTTGAAAGATCATCGTGACAAGAGGATAAAATATCTATGATATGATCATAGAGATGAATATCTGAATTACGAGTTTGGCATAGAATTAAGACATTGTGGAAATAGTTTCACAACTAATACAGCCTGGAACACCATAGTGTGATGGTGTGTCCGAACATCATAACTGCACCCTATTGGATATGATGCATACCATGATGTCTCTTATCAAATTACCACAATAGTTTATGGGTTAGGCATTAGAGACAACCACATTCACTTTAAAAGGGGCACCACGTAATTCCGATGAGATGACACCGTATGAACTATGGTTTAGAGAAACCTAAGCTGTCATTTCTTAGAAGTTTGGGGCTGCGACGCTTATGTGAAAAAGTTTCAGGCTGATAAGCTCGAACCCAAAGCGGATAAATGCATCTTCATAGGACACCCAAAACAGTTGGGTATACCTCCTGTCTCAGATCCGAAAGCAATAAGGGATTGTTTCTAGAATTGGGTCCTTTCTCGAGGAAAAGTTTCTCTCGAAAGAATTGAGTGGGAGGATGGTGGAGACTTGATGAGGTTAATGAACCGTCTCTTCAACTAGTGTGTGGCAGGGCACAGGGAGTTGTTCCTGTGGCACCTACACCAATTGAAGTGGAAGCTTATGATAGTGATCATGAAACTTCAGATCAAGTCACTACCAAACCTCGTGGGATGACAAGGATGCGTACTACTTCAGAGTGGTACGTAATCCTGTCTTGGAAGTCATGTTGCTAGACAACAATGAACCTACGAGCTATGGAGAAGCGATGGTGGGCCTGGATTCCAAAATGGCTCGAGGCCATATAATCCAAGAGAGGATCCATATATGAAAACAAAGTGTAGACTTTGGAAGAACTACTTGATGGTCGTAAGGCTGTTAGGTACATATGGATTTTAAAAGGAAGACGGACAATGATGGTAAGTATTACCATTAAGAAAGCTAGACTTGTCGTTAAGATGTTTTCCGACAAGTTCAAGGAGTTGACTACGATGAGACTTTCTCACTCGTAGCGATGCTAAGAGTCTGTCGGAATTATATTAGCGATTACTGCATTATTTATGAAATCTTGCATATAGGATGTCAAAACATTGTTTCCTCGACGATTTTCTTGAGGAAAGGTTGTATGTGATACAACCGGAAGGTTTTGTCAATCCTGAAAGATGCTAACAAGTATGCAAAGCTCCAGCAATCCTTCTAAGGACTGGAGTAAGCATCTCGGAGTTGGAATATATGCTTTGATGAGATGATCAAAGATTTTGGGTGTATACAAAGTTTATGAGAAACTTGTATTTCCAAAGAAGTGAGTGGGAGCACTATAGAATTTCTGATGAATATATGTTGTTGACATATCATAGATCAGAAATGACGTAGAATTTCTGGAAAGCATATAGGGTTATTTGGAAAGTGTTTTTCAATGGAAAGCCTGGATTAAGCTGCTTGAACATTGAGCATCAAGATCTATAAGGATAGATCAAAACGCTTAATGGTACTTTCAAATGAGCACATACCTTGACATGATCTTGAAGGTGTTCAAGATGGATCAGTCAAAGAAGGAGTTCTTGCCTGAGTTGTAAGGTATGAAGTTAAGACTTAAAGCTCGACCACGGCAGAAGAAAGAGGAAGGACGAAGGTCGTCCCCTATGCTTTTGTCATAGGCTCTCTATAGTATGCTATGCTGTGTGCCGCACCTGAAGTGTGCCTTGCCATGAGTCAGTCAAGGGGTACAAGAGTGATCCAAGAATGGATCACAGGACAGCGGTCAAAGTTATCCTTAGTAAATAGTGGACTAAGGAATTTTCTCGATTATGGAGGTGGAAAAAGAGTTCGTCGTAAAGGGTTACGCCGATGCAAACTTTGACACTGATCCAGATTATTCAAAGTAGTAAACTGGATTCGTATAGTAGAACAGTTATTTGGAATAGCTCCAAATAGAACGTGATAGCTGCATCTAGGAGATAACATAGAGATTTGTAAAGCACACAGGGATCTGAAAGATTCAGACCCGTTGACTATAACATCTCTCACAAGCATAACATGATCAAACCCAAAACTCATCGAGTGTTAATCACATGGTAATGTGAACTAGATTATTGACTCTAGTAAACTCTTTGGGTGTTAGTCACATGGGGATGTGACCTTGAGTGTTAATCACATATCGATGTGAACTGGATTATTGACTCTAGTGCAAGTGGGAGACTGTTGGAAATATGCCCTAGAGGCAATAATAAATTGATTATTATTATATTTCCTTGTTCATGATAATCGTTTATTATCCATGCTAGAATTGTATTGATAGGAAACTCAGATACATGTGTGGATACATAGACAACACCATGTCCCTAGTAAGCCTCTAGTTGACTAGCTCGTTGATCAAAAGATGGTTACGGTTTCCTGACCATGGACATTGGATGCCATTGATAACGGGATCACATCATTAGGAGAATGATGTGATGGACAAGACCCAATCCTAAGCCTAGCACAAAGATCATGTAGTTCGTATGCTAAAGCTTTTCTAATGTCAAGTATCATTTCCTTAGACCATGAGATTGTGCAACTCCCGGATACCGTAGGAGTGCTTTGGGTGTGCCAAACGTCACAACGTAACCGGGTGACTATAAAGGTGCACTACGGGTATCTCCGAAAGTGTCTGTTGGGTTGGCACGAATTGAGACTGGGATTTGTCACTCCGTGTGACGGAGAGGTATCTCTGGGCCCACTCGGTAGGACATCATCATAATGTGCACAATGTGATCAAGGAGTTGATCACGGGATGATGTGTTATGGAACGAGTAAAGAGACTTGCCGGTAACGAGATTGAACAAGGTATCGGGACACCGACGATCGAATCTCGGGCAAGTATCGTACCAATAGACAAAGGGAATTGTATACGGGATTGATTAAGTCCTTGACATCGTGGTTCATCCGATGAGATCATCGTGGAGCATGTGGGAGCCAACATGGGTATCCAGATCCCGCTGTTGGTTATTGACCGGAGAACGTCTCGGTCATGTCTGCATGGTTCCCGAACCCGTAGGGTCTACACACTTAAGGTTCGATGACGCTAGGGTTATAGGGAATAGATATACGTGGTTACCGAATGTTGTTCGGAGTCCCAGATGAGATCCCGGACGTCATGAGGACTTCCGGAATGGTCCGGAGGTAAAGATTTATATATAGGAAGTCCTGTTTTGGTCACCGGAAAAGTTTCGGGTTTTATCGGTAACGTACCGGGACCACCGGGAGGGTCCCGGGGGTCCACCAAGTGGGGCCACAAGCCCCGGAGGGCTGCATGGGCCAAGTGTGGGAGGGGACCAGCCCCAGGTAGGCTGGTGTGCCCCCCCACAAGGGCCCATGGTGCAAGGGAGAGGAGAAGGGGGCAAACCCTAGGGCAGATGGGCCCTAAGGCCCACCCTAGTGCGCCTCCCCCTCTCCCCTCCCCTTGGCCGCCCCTAGATGGGATCTAGGGGGCTGCCGCCACCCCTAGGGAGGGAACCCTAGGTGGGGGCGCAGCCCCTCCCCTTCCCCTATATATACTTGAGGTTTGGGCTGCCCACAACACACGAGTTCCTCTCCTTCTTGACGCAGCCCTACCCTTCTCCCTCCTTGTCTCTTGTGGTGCTTGGCGAAGCCCTGCTGGAGTACCACGCTCCTCCATCACCACCACGCCATTGTGCTGCTGCTGGATGGAGTCTTCCTCAACCTCTCCCTCTCTCCTTGCTGGATCAAGGCATGGGAGACATCACCGGGCTGTACGTGTGTTGAACACGGAGGTGCCGTCCGTTCGGCACTAGGATCATCGGTGATTTGGATGACGACGAGTACGACTCCATCAACCCCGTTCTCTTGAACACTTCCGCTTAGCGATCTACAAGGGTATGTAGATGCACTCTCCTTCCCCTCGTTGCTGGTTTCTCCATAGATAGATCTTGGTGACACGTAGGAAAATTTTGGAATTTCTGCTACGTTCCCCAACAAATACCGCCTCCGCCGGATACACCAATGGTGCCGCTTGCGCATTGTGCAAGTTGCTGGCCGTGAAGCTGGGAACCGGGGGCGGCCCCTGTTGGCCGCCCGCAATCCACATCGTCATCCCCTGAATCAAGGTAGGCACAATGGCGGTGAGCGTCGATCCCAGTTGTTGTTGCACTTGCTCTTGGATAATCTCCGGAATCCACGCCACTTGTGCCTTGAGTTCTTGAACCTCACGCGACTGGCTTTCTGAGCTGGTCTTTCTCTCCTTTCGCCCACCAGCGTTATAGTATGACGACCATTTTGTGGACAAGCCTTTGCCGGCCACACGACCAGCTGACGACAGCTTACTGAGCTTATCCTTGTTTTTCATTATGTTCAACGCCCTATTTAGAGTGTTGTCCCAAGGGGTGCTCTGAGACGACCCCGCGCTACTGCTTTCAGTCTCCCGCGGAAGGAATGTGAACCATTTAGAAATTTGGCTTCATTAACTAGAATGCAACCATATGGAGCTAATTACGCGGGGGTGTATTCCTTACCAGAACAAGCTCAAGCGCCCTGGTCTTCGGATCCGTGGTAAGCTCCTTTGTTACCGGGTCCTCCTTGTACCGGGCCCTGACATAGTTCCTGGTCTGCTTGTCACGGTATTTCTCGAAGCGGGGCAGTAGGCCTTGCTCGGCACGCTCCGCGTCCTCCTTGTCCCATATAGGCTCCGCCACTCTGTAACCGTCGGGACCGAGTTTGTGTTCCCCTAAGTTCAACTCCCGCATTTCTTTCCCCCACTGACTTGATTCAGAAGTTGCGCTGCTCTTGCACTTGATCTTGAACTCTTTGTAGTCATCTTCGTTGATCGAAGGATTTTTCGCCTTGATCTTCTCATAACTACCACCTTTGTCAATCATTCTCTTCACCATGCTTCTCCAAGTAGACAGGGCCGTGCTCATCGTCGTGAGGGCGACACTGTTCACTTTATTCCCTGAGAGGCGTGTGTTTGCAAAGTCAATGGGGAACTTGTATCGTTCATGTAGCTTTGTGAAGAGGAGGCTGCGCAAATTCCCTCGGTCCTTATGCCTTAGGTTCTCGGTGTTGATCGAGACGGTGCTCCCGAGAATGCACCCGAGCTGAAGCGAGTACCCCTTGACTAATTCTTTGGGCGTCGTTGGATGCCCGTCGGAGTTCACTTGAGTAAATTCATCCTTGACGGTGCGGAGCACGTTCGGGCGCCGGTCCTTTCGTTGCCTCTTCGGTTGGCTGCCATCTGTGCGTGCGCTGCCATCATCAGTGGTGGCATCCTCGGCGGCACCATTAGTGGTGTCATCCCCGACGCCACTAGGGGTTGTGTAGTCAGGATCGGTGTCTTCCGCGGCGTCCTCATAGCGGTGAGGTTCTTCCTCCATCTCCTGGGACAGCTCCCAGAATTGCTTGCCCAAACCGCCGACCTCATCATTGTGGGCCATGTTTCGCTCTAAATAGGAAAAAAAAATTGGTCAAAAAGTTGGTTATTGTCAAGGAACAAGATCATGGTCTCATCATTTAGGGTTTGTCGACACCGATGCATCCTAAAAGCTAAGCTTTTATCATTTAGGGTTTGTCGACGCCGAGGCACCCTAAAAGCTTAGCTTTCATCATTTAGGTTTTTATCGACACCGAGGCACCCTAAAAGCCAAGGTTTTATAATTTATGGTTTGTCGACACCGAGGCATCCTAAAAGCTAAGGTGGGAAGGAGAATTATAAGTTGGGCCTAATCACTTGGCTCTATTGCCACCTATGGTTTAATGCAGCAAGAATAAAGGGGCAGTTGATCCTACTTAATTAAGTACTAAGATACCCCGGCCCATGCATTAGTCGCAAGTACCCCATATGTCCTATTTTTAGCAAAGTCATGCTAAAATTCATGAAAATTTTCAGCATGACCTTTGCTGAAAATAGGACATATGGAGTACCCGAATTTGCCAGAACGGAAGTTAATCGACATTCCGGCAAACTCAAGGGTCTCTCGGGGTACCTGCAAAATCATTACCCCACCCCCGCCTAGCTGCAACCCCACAACACCCCACAATATCATCACGATGTGATGGTCGGAGAGAAAACCCCCCAATATCATCAAAATACTCCAGTTATGAAGTAAAATTCCTGAAGTGTGACAGTTTAAGCGTGAACCACATCATACAAAATAGAAGAACTTCACTACACAACTCAATTAAGCTAGTTAAATGGAGTTCATCTACTCACTAGCAGTACTGCTAACTGGCAGTACTTCAACAAGTTAAGCTTCAGTTAAGCTAGCTAAATGGTTGTTTTTCTTTCCCTGGTAGGCTAAAATGGACAGTAGCAACATCTTTCATACATGATTAGTAGTCATGTACCAAATTTTTATTTAAACTAAATTTGCAAATCATCAAGAGCTCTACTAGTTTCAGACTAGATTTACACTAAATATACTAGAGTATTTGACCAGTAGTCATGTGAACTCTTTGAATTTGTAAACACTTCCAGACTTGAGCATTGAGAGTTCACAATTGCAAAAAATGATCACAATTGCATTGAGAGCATTGATGACTTGAAGATCAACACAACATTAAAATCAGCAATCCTAGATGAATTTGTAAACACAATAAAAATGGAAGTTTTATTACCCCTGAACATCTGCATCATAGATGCATATAGCCACAATTAACATGGTTCAAAAAAGGGGCAGTACTGTTGCATCATTCCATGCAATATTCAGACACTGTATCATGTAAGATTCAGAAATTGTATCATCCAATGCTCATATACATTTACTTTTAGTCTGAAGATTATTTAGCCAAAAATATACAATGTCTAATGGATCGATGGGTTGGATCGAGGAAAAAATGGGGGCGAGGGGGAAGATGGAATCGGGGGCTCTGTACCTACGGCGGCTGCGGCTGGAGGACGGCGCCGTCGACGAACTC
>NC_057812.1:690589119-690596906 GCF_018294505.1 Triticum aestivum
GGCGGCGGTGGAGCGGGGGAGGGTGCGGGGGGTGCTCGGCGGCGAGGGGGATCTGGCGAGGGGGGATAGCAATCGAGATGCCAGGGGATCGAGACCAAGTGTCCTCATGAATATTCAATATTTTTCATATTGAATATGAAAAAATATCATCAAATTTGAATAAATATTCATGAATTCAAAAAGTGCCCATAAATTAAATTTAAAAATATTCATGAGTTCAAAAAATATTAACAAATTCAGTACTTTTGTGAATTAGAAATTCAATACCATAATAAACATAAATAAATATTCGTGAGGACAATAGAATAGAAGAAATATCATTTCAATATGTCGAAATACAATCGAGAAATGAAGGCTACAATTTAAATACAATCGATCTTAGCTAGCTATCTGTTCACAATCTTCTTGCCCTTCTTTTTCGCAAATGGAGTTCTTCTGTGGAACGGACGTCCTTTTGGTAGGGTGGTCCTGCTTCTTCTTGTGGTGTATGGCACTTCATCGTCGTCGTCATGTTCCATCTTCGGGTCGCCGTACTTGTCGAAGTCTTGCTCATTGGCGACTCCATCCATTCCGATGATCTTCCTTTTGCCTCTCCTCACGACAACACGACTGGGCTTTGACGGGTCGGTAATGAAGAAGCATTGGTCCACTTGGGAAGCCAGTAACCATGGCTCATTTTTCGCGGTGACGTTTCCGCCCGCGGTCTTGGATTTGGCTTCAGGTATAACCATGGTGGTGAAATACCGGTCTTCTTTTAGGACGCTCTTGGCCCATCTGACACGGAACATCGGGACCTTCTCTCCAGCGTAGCTCAGCTCCCAGATCTCCCCAATCCTTCCGTAGTATCTGTCCTTGTCGTTACCGGTGTAGGATTCCATCGTTACCCCGGAGTTCTGATAACCATCGCTCTTCATGTCCTTATCCTCGGTGTAGAATGTGTAGCCGTTGATATCGTACGCCTCATAGGTCATCAGGTTGTGCTCGGCGCCCTGTGACAAGGCGAATATGAGTTTTTCTTCCGCGGAAGAATCCTCATGTAAAGGGTACGACAAAAGCTTCTTCTTGAAACAACGCGTGAAACATGAGTTGTGCTCTTTGATTATATCTCCATCCATCCTCTGTTGGCCTCGGTCATTGTACGTCTTCTCAATAAAGGTTTTGTGCTCTACCACCTAAGGATCGACCACGTCTATGTGTTGTAGCGTGACTAGGTTTGCTCTTTCAAAGTCGGCGAGTCGACCCTCCAAGTTGACATGCATTTCACGGCGACCCTCGCGGTGACCCCATCCAGCGAGCCTGCCGAGGTGCCTGTTGACGGGCAGACCAACGGGGTTCTCGATGCCTAGATAATTTGTGCAGTAGGAGATGCACTCTTCAGTCAGAAAGCCCCTGGCTATGTTTCCCTCTGGACGTGACATGTTGCGAACGTATCCTTTGATGACACCATTCATCCTTTCAAACGGCATCATGCTGTGCAGGAACGTCGGCCCGAGTTGTATGATATCCTCCATGATATGGACCAGGAGATGCACCATAACGTCGAAGAATGCGGGCGGGCAGTACATCTCAAGCTCGCATAGTATCACCACGATCTCTTCATGTAGCCTTCTGAGTTGCCTCACGCCAACCGACTTCCGAGAGATGACGTCGAAAAAGTTGCATAGGCCAAATAGCATTTCACGGATGTGCGCGTCCATGATCCCACGGATTGCAACTGGAAGTATCTGTGTCATCAGCACGTGACAGTCGTGAGACTTCATCCCGCTGAACTTCTACTTCGCTGGGTCTAGGTATCTGCTTATCTTCCCCGCATAACCATAAGGAAGTTTTACTCCTACAAGGCAGGTGAAAAACTGCTCGATCTCCTCCCGACTTAGAGTGAAGCACGCAGGAGGGTAGTCATTTCTGGTCTTCTTGGCCTTTTTGCCTTTGCGACGACTTTCCGTGTCCTGCTTTGCCTCATTATCATCATAATCATCATTAGCGTGAAGCTCCTCCCTGATGCCCACTGATTTCAAATCTGCCCTTGCTTTCGGCCCATCTTTGGTCCTCTCTGGCATGTTGAGCAGGGTACCAAGCATACTCTCGCACACGTTCTTCGTGATATGCATGACATCAAGGTTGTGAGGCACATGGTGGATCTTCCAGTACGGCAAGTCCCAGAAAACAGACCTCATTTTCCATACCTTCAGCAGCGGCTCTGGCGCCTTTCGCTTCTTTCCCGGCTCTGGCGCCTTTTGCTTCTTTCCCGGCAGTGGGCAATCTTTCCATTTTTTCAACAGCTCGTCTATTTTCTCGCCGCTCCTCGTACGCGGGCGTCTTCGCGGTTCGGTTTCACCATCGAACAGATCCTTGCGTTTTCTCCATGGATCATCATCGCGAAGCCACCTTCGATGTCCCATGAACACGGTTTTCAAAGACCCGAGATCTCTATCTAGCTAGCGATACATTGTGTCATCCATGCACCTGACGCATCCAGAAAATCCGTGGACCACCTGCCCCGCGAGATATCCGTAACCGAGATAGTCGTGCACCATCGTGAGCAGTGCGGCTCTCATAGGGAAATATTCTTTCTCTGCGGCGTCCCACGTATTGGTTGGCGTTTTCCACAACGTGTCTAGCTCTTCTTTCAGCAGCCCCAGATACAGATTGATGTCGTTCCCTGGTTGTTTCGGCCCTTCAATTAGCATACTCATGTGAATGTACTTCCTCTTCATGCACAACCAGGGGGAAGGTTGTACATCCACACAAACACAGGCCAGGTGCTATGTGTGCTTCTCTAGCTGCCAAACGGATTAACTCCGTTGGTGCTCGCGCCCAGCATGATGTTCCTTGGATCGTCCCCAAATTGTGGGTGTTTGAAGTTCAACGCTTGCCACTGGCTCGCATCCTTAGGGTGACTCAGTATCTTGTCTTTTTTATTTATCTCCGGATCATTTCTGTCATCTTCTCGCTTCTTCTCCTCCCTATCTGCGTGCCAACGCATGAGCTTTGCTAGCTTAGGGTCCACGAAATACCGTTGTAGACGAGGAGTGATCGGAAATTACCACACCACTTTTCGAGGAGCTTTCTTCCTCTTCTTGTATCGAGTGACGCCGCACACCAGACATATGGTAGACTCCGAGTGCTCGTCCCGATAAATGATGCAATTGTTCATGCACACATGGTATTTCACGTGCGGTAAATCCAGAGGACACACGATTTTCTTCGCCTCCTCGAAACTGGTCGGGCACTTGTTCCCCTTGGGAAGACGTTCGTGCCAGAATGACATGTTCTTGTCGAAGCATGTGTTGGTCATTTTGTGTTTTACCTTCATCTCCAGAGCCATGAGCGTTACTTTCAGTCGGGTATCCTCGAGACTACATCCTTCATACAATGGAGTAACCGCGTCTATCTCCAGTTGATCCAGCTTGGCTTTCTCTCGGGCGGCAGCTCTTGCGTTATCCGTCTGCTTGAGAAGCAGCTCTTGAATATGAGGGTCCTGCACCCAGCCCATCGATGGTCCATCGTCGTCTACTCCGGCATCTTCATCTTCCTCATCATCATGTCCGGCATCTTCTACATGATGACTGTGTACAGCATCACCATCGTGATCATGTCCTGGAGATTCTTCGTCTTCTTGCCCGCCCTCGCCGCGGTGATTGTCTTGCTGCCCTTCCTCATTTCTTGCCCGACCCCCATGGACGACTTCATAGTCATCTTCATCACCTTGCCACCGATAGCCATCCATGAAACCACGCAAGAGCAGGTGGTCCCGCACCTGCCCGGAATCCGAGTCCGCAATAAGGCTCTTCAGCTTGCATCTTCGACATAGACAACTTATCTCCGTCTCGTTCTTTTGAAGCATCTCGGCCTTCGCGGAGCTCAAAAACCTATTCACGATGCCTTCGGTCATCATGCGGACCATGGTCGCCTGCGGGGTAGAGCAAAACGATATTTTAGAACCAAGAAAAAATTTGGCATGACTTTTCCTAAAAATAGGACCAAAAAGAATGCATAGTGCCAAAATTCTCGCCGAAACGGAAATGAATCAACATTCCGGCAAAATATTGGCAACTATCACATTTCAAATACCGGTACCTGCAAACACAAACATATATGCACCACCACAAACATACATAGATCTAGCTAGGCCATAAAAAGTGCATGTGCTCGTTGTTGCAAGGAGAAAAAAGTAGATCTACAATATAAAGAAAGCTTTCCCCTTACTTACCTATCAAAAAAGGTAATTTAACCACTTAATTTGGATGAATCTATGTTGCAAATGAGGTGAGGAGGAGGAGGCAGCCGAGACAAGCTTGCAGGAGGAGGTGGAGAGAATGAAGTGGAGAAAGTGAGTGTGTAGGTGGCTGTCCAAAATATCTAGCTGGTCCCAGGTTACTAATGGTGCACCACCTAAGAATGCGCCATTAGTAACCTTGGTTACTAATGGCGCACCAGCTGGTGGTGCGCCATTAGTAGTTTTGCAAAAAAAAATGATAGTAGTGGCGCACGCGGTGAGTGTTGCGCCATTACTAGTTAAACTAGTAATGGCACACTGTTCCCTGGTGGGCCATTAGTATTTTTGGAAAAAAAATATGTTAGTAGTGGCGCACCATTGGTGTGGTGTGCCATTAGTGTGATAGACACTAATGGCGCACCAGCACATGGTGCGCCACTGCTATATAGTAGTGGCGCACCACATGTCTAGTGCGCCATTAGTGTCCATATTATCTATAGTCCTTTTCCTAGTAGTTTCTATAAAGTATGACATGTTGTACCAGATCTATTCTATGCCTTACACTGAGTTTAGCAAGGGAGTACAATAGTGATCTAGGAGTAGATCACTGTACAGCGGTCAAAATTATCCTTAGTGGAATAAGGATATGTTTCTCAATTATGGAGGTGACAAAAGGTTCATCGTAAAGGGTTACGTTGATGCAAATTTTGACACTGATCAAGATGACTCTAAGTCTCAATCTGGATACATTTTGAAAGTGGGAGCAATTAGCTAGAGTAGCTCCGTGCAGAGAATTGTTGACATAGAAATTTGCAAAATACATACGGGTCTGAATGTGGCACACCCGTAGACTAAACTTCTCTCACAAGCAAAACATGATCACACCTTAGTACTATTTGGGTGTTAATCACATAGCGATGTGAACTATATTATTGACTCTAGTAAACCCTTTGGGTGTTGGTCACATAACGATGTGAAATATGGATTTTAATCACATGATGATGTGAACTATTGGTGTTAAATCACATGGCGATGTGAACTAGATTATTGACTCTAGTGCAAGTGGGAGACTGAAGGAAATATACCCTAGAGGCAATAATAAAGTTATTATTTATTTCTTTATATCATGATAAATGTTTATTATTCATGCTAGAATTGTATTAACCGGAAACATAATACATGTGTGAATACATAGACAAACAGAGTGTCACTAGTATGCCTCTACTTGACTAGCTCGTTAATTGAAGATGGTTATGTTTCCTAACCATGAACAAAAGAGTTGTTATTTGATTAACAGGATCACATCATTAGAAGAATGATGTGATTGACATGACCCATTCCATTAGCTTAGCACCCGATCGTTTAGTATGTTGCTATTGCTTTCTTCATGACTTATACATGTTCTTATGACTATGAGATTATGCAACTCCCGTTTCCCGGAGGAACACTTTGTGTGCTACCAAACGTCACAACGTAACTGGGTGATTATAAAGGTGCTCTACAGGTGTCTCCGAAGGTACTTGTTGAGTTGGCGTATTTTGAGATTAGGATTTGTCACTCCGATTGTCGAAGACGTATCTCTGGGCCCACTTGGTAATACACATCACTATAGGCCTTGCAAGCATTGTAAATAATGAGTTAGTTGCGGGATGATGTATTACGAAACGAGTAAAGAGACTTGCCGGTAACGAGATTGAACTAGGTATTGAGATACCGACGATCGAATCTCGGGCAAGTAACATACCGATGACAAAGGGAACAACGTATGTTGTTATGCGGTTTGACCGATAAAGATCTTCGTAGAATATGTAGAAGCCAATATGAGCATCCAGGTTCCGCTATTGGTTATTGGCCGGAGACGTGTCTCGGTCATTTCTACATAGTTCTCGAACCAGTAGGGTCCGCACGCTTAAAGTTTCGGTGACAATTGTATTATGAGTTTATGTGATTTGATGTACCGAAGGTAGTTCGGAGTCCCGGATGAGATCGGGGACATGACGAGGAGTCTCGAAATGGTCGAGACGTAAAGATCGATATATTGGACGACTATATTCGTACATGGGAAAGGTTCCGAGTGATTCGGGTATTTTCGGAGTACGGGGGAGTTACGGAAATTCACCGGGAGAAGTATTGGGCCTTATTGGGCCATACGGGAATAGAGGAGAGAGGCCAAAAGGAAGGAGGCGCCCCCCCCTCTGGTCCGAATTGGACAAGGGGTGCAGCCCCCTTTTCCTTCTCCCTCTCCCCCTCTTTCCTTCTCTCCTACTGCGGAAAGGAAAGGGGAATCCTACTAGGACTTGGCGCGCCCCCTGTAGGGCTGGCCTCTCCCTCCATCCTTTATATACGAGGGCAGGGGGGTATCTCTAGAGACAACAATTGATCTCTTGATCTCTTAGCCGTGTGCGGTGCCCCCCTCCACCATATTCCACCTCGATCATATCGTAGCGGTGCTTAGGCGAAGCCCTGCGTCGGTAGCAACATCATCACCGTCATCACGCCGTCGTGTTGACGGAACTCTCCCGTGAAGCTCTGCTGGATCGGAGTTCGCGGGACGTCATCGAGCTAAATGTGTGCTGAATTCGAAGGTGCCGTACGTTCGGTACTTGGATCGGTCGGATCGTGAAGACGTACGACTACATCAACTGTGTTGTGCTAACGCTTCCGCTTTCGGTCTACAAGGGTACATGGACAACACTCTCCCCTCTCGTTGCTATGCATCACCATGATCCTGTGTGTGCGTAGATTTTTTTTTTTGAAATTACTATATTCCCCAACAATTTGCTGAAGAAAAATATGAGCAAGCCCGCTGAATGTGTTTTCTGTTCTGAGCCTGAGAGTGTACATCACCTGTTCTGTGATTCTTTGGTGGCTAGACTTGTATGGAAAGAAGTTACAGTAGTTCCTTTTTTTCTAGACAAGTAGTAGGTGTTTCCATAGAGTCAATTACTTCCCTTTGGGTTGCTGGTAAAAAACTTGACTCTCAGAACATTGTTCTAGCTGATGTGCTCTGGGCCTTGTTTTTTTAGGGCTAATGGTAGGTGCTCTGTCTTTTCATTATAGTTCGGGAATTTACAGGGGAAAATTCGCTTTGGGCCTTGTGGAAACACAAGAATGGCATGATCTTTAACGGTGTTGTTTGGTTATCCTTGAAACAGATTTGGTCGCTGACTTTAGGAATGCTCACAAGATGACGACTAATCTTCAAGGACCATATGCTGAAGCATATGGACCGATTCTGCCAACACTTGCAGACCATGCTGGGAAGTGCGGCGCACCTGGAATGGGGATGAAGAGACGTGATGCTGACGAAGATCACACACCAGAAGCTCAGATTGACAGCGGAAGCTCGGTGAGCTCCACGTCCACTTTGAGGATCTGTTGCCCGTTGGCACCCCCGACGCCACAGCCAGTCACTTGAAAAAGTTGAACCTGGAGTGAAAGATAGCATTGTCCCCCCCCCCTCCCCCGTCCCTCGCGTCGCCCCTAGGGCGACTCGGGGGCGACTAGGGTTAGCCCCCGCCGCCACCCCCTCCCCCCCCCACTCCTCCCTCGCCGCACGACCACCGGG
>NC_057812.1:690597208-690600079 GCF_018294505.1 Triticum aestivum
AGGGCGACGGCCCCTGCTGGCGTGGTGGCGCCGTCGTGCGACCGGCGGCGTGCGCAGGTGGACGGCTGGCCTGCGGGCTCGGTCGTGAGGACGGCGAGCTGCAGGTGGTGGTCGAGCGCGGCGCGGAGCTTCCCGTGCCAGATCTGAAGGTATTGCCCCCCTCCCCTTCATGCTTCCCCTCCCAGTCCTCAGTTCGGCTTTGGATCTTGCTGGATCCGCCTCCGGCGTGTTCTGGTGGAGCAGATCGGTGTCCGAGGGAAACCTTGGCCGCCTTGGCTGGCCGGCAGCGGCGACGCCGCCTTTTGGCGCTGCTTTCGTCCTTGGGGGCGCTGTTGAGGACACCATCTCTCCACTCCGACCTATGTCCGGGTGAAAGCCCAAGATCCGTTGCGGATCGGGCGTCGGCGGCACCTAGTGCACCGTATCCTTCCTGGAGGCGGTGCCAAGGACATTGAGTTCGGATGGGAGGGCCTGCAGGTGAGGGTGAGGTTGTGCTGGCTCCCTTTCGGTGTTCGATGACTTGAAGCAATCTTCTCCAACTAGTTGGGCGTATTCCTGTGGCGGTGCAACCGGCAGGCACTTCCCAAATTGAGAGAGTCGCCCGGCGGTCACCTAGCGAAGAGAGGACGATATTATTCCAACTCTCCGGTGAGCTTTCTCTGGATCCCGACGGTACGGCGCCACGAGCCATGGCGAGGGGGTAGGGACCCCCTTCGGTGCCAGAGAAGGAAGATGTTTGTTTCCTCCTTCCCGAAGTGCTTCTCGAGCAAGGTCCTTCCTCGACGGTCGGCGGTGTCTGCTCTGTTTGTTCTGGCCTGTTTCCATGATCCTAGTGCGGAGTGTTCTGCCTCTTGCAAGTTGTTTTGGCAGCTTGTTCTAGGGTAGATAGGATTCGCTTTCCAGTTTCGTCCCTACTATACCAGTTTCTGTCGCGTGTAAGTTGGGTTGTAATCTCGGCCAGTTGTTGGCTTCGTTAATTCAAAGCCGGGCTCTTCGCGAGCCTTCGTTTAAAAAAAAGTTGAACCTGGGCAAAATGTTGCTGTTAGGCATCTCAGTTTGTCGTCCTTGTTTGTGTAGTCGCTTAGAACTGCACCTTTTGCCTTTGCGCAGTCGCCTGGAAACTGCAGTCTCAGGTTTTTCAGATTTCTTCTTAGTGCTTGTTTAGTGTTGGCTGGTTCTTACAAACCGCCAGGAGTCTGTTCCTTTTCTTCTACTCCCTCCGTAAACTAATATAAGAACGTTTAGAACACTAAAATAGTGATCTAAACATTTTTATATTAATTTACAGAGGGAGTATTTGTTTGTCGCTTGAAACCATGTACCAGGCCCATTTTCATTTCTGGGCTTCTATGCAATGGAGCTGGGGAGCCTTCCCTGTTGATCTAATTTCTTTTTGGCGAATCATTGTGTGCACTAGCTGGCGTTTAACAAAAATTCCTTAAAAGAGGATGTTAACCAAGCATTGTGTGCGTTTCTCTGCTAATTTACAGGTGTGCTGAACTGTAGCAAAGCAGGGAATCATTTATGTGAGTTGTACTGAACCGTGGCAAAGATGAACCCTTTGTCTTTTCTTGCTCTAGCTTCATACACACACCATCTTAACCTTGAAGTTAAACTCACTAGTGCATGTTTTTTTAAAAGCATTTCTCTTTTGCCTTTTCTCAAGAAATTACGTTTTGTTAGTTGCATAATTGTGTAGCAACTATATCTAGATTGGAAAACTTCTATGCTTCGTCACTTTTTGTTACTCAAAATCACTGGCACTCAAACTCTTTTTTTGTCACATATTTTTTTAGAAAAGGAGGATGACCTTCGGCCTCTGCATCCAGACGATGTATACGGCCACTTTATTAATTATTCTCACAAAACCTTACAAAACTAAACAACAACAAGATTAAAGCCACCGTCTAAGCAACAACTATTGCTACACCTATCCAATTGATGAAGGGCGCAGATAGTCTGGGCCTAATACCAAACAGACATCGCAGCCAAACCTAAACATCTAAGACATGAGGTCCCAACCAGGACGCCTGCCTAGTATGGGGCACCTGCCAGTCCGGTGCACTCCCCAACCAGGACGCCTGCCGGGTATGAGGCCGCCGCAGCCACCTGCCACCAATCCATCTTCAGAGTTGTATTGTTGCATGTACCGTGCTAGGTCTCTCTGCCATCGACACCACCACGACGCCCGACAGCGTCGTCCTCCTGCGCGAGTCCATCCTCCCACATCGAACTCCGAATCTGCACTGCGCCACGCCGTCAAGATCCGTCGCCATCAGTGTGTAGGATGAATCACCGCTCCACCAAAGAATCTGTCCTCTGGTCCCTCGATCACGTGTGTACCTCCAAAAATGACGTCCCCAATGGAGGAACGACACCAGAGCACCGCTGTCATCCGATCATCCGATCTAGGGTTTCCCCGGAGGTAGCAGAGAGTGGCCTTGAACTTCTCCACGGCGATGCCTTCAAGAAGGGAACAACGTAGATAGAGCGGCCACCGCCGGCCTTAGCAGACGCCGAAGGCAAGTTTTCACCTAGATCAGTTCGAAGGGATCCAACTCTCGTGCACGGGCCGCCGTCACCACAGCACCACCAGGCAGAACCCTGGAGCACCGGCAGATCAGCGAGCCGCCGGCACCACCGCATCCAGATCGCCAGCCACGCCGGGCCGCCGCCATCCCCCGCGCCGTCCGGGTCAGAGACGGAGCCACCGAGGGACCACCGCCGCCGAGAGCCCAGCGCCTGATCCAGCGAGTCGTGGGGGAAGAGATCCCGCCGACGCCGACGCCGACCGGGCTTTGCCCGACGGCGAGGAGGAGAGGTCGGGAGAGGGGGAGGGACGAGGACGGGGCGGCGCTAGGGTTCCCCCCC
>NC_057812.1:690600268-690602049 GCF_018294505.1 Triticum aestivum
CTAGTAGAAAAAGGGTCAAACGTGAAGCACAATAGTGCCGGTTTGAATTTCAGCCAGCACTAATGTGTACAATAGCACCGGTTCGTGGCGAACCTTTAGTACCGGTTCATGCCACGAACCGGTACTAAAGATGCTGTGTCAGCCTGCGGTCAGGCTATGGCCCCACCATCACCATTTAGTGCCGGTTCGTACCATGAACCGGTACTAGTGAGGTTATGGCAAGCTGTTTTTAGTCCCACCTCGCCAAGAGAGAGGGACTGGGAGCGGTTTATAAGCCCTGAGTGCAGAGACGATGAAGAAGAGGCTCAATGCTCACGTTGCTTAGCTTCAAGCCTTCAGGAATATGGTAGATCGCACGGAGCTACGCGCAGTGCAGTTTACACTATTCCAAAAGGCTTGAAGCAAATTAACGAGCATTGCACCTCTTTTTTATTTTTAATAACTTATTACAACTCTGGACTTCTTTTATTATGGCAAAAACTAATTGCACGTCGACATTTCTTTTTTTTAAACTTTGGTTATAACTCCAGACTTTGACCATCAAGTTTTGCAGAAAAGAAAAAATAGCAGAAAAGAAAAAATAGCAGAAAAGAAAAAATAGCAAAAAAGAAAAAAAACTATAGCTGAAAAGAAAAAACTATATAAAAAAACTACTCAGAAATAAATACAAGAAAATAAATATAGCAAAAAAGAAAAAACTACTCAGAAATAAATAGAAGAAAAAATAAAGCAGAAAAGAAAAAAAATTATATTTGCTATTTTTCAATCGTTCACAAAATGACCGTGAAATTAAAAATCACTACAAAATGAACTCTGAAAATGTTGAATTTTGGCAAACTAGATGAATAAAACTACTCACAAATAAATAGAAGAAAATAAATATAACAGAAAAGAAAAAACTATACAAAAAACTACGCAGAAATAAATAGAAGAAAATAAAGCAGAAAAGAAAAAAAACTATAAAAAAATTGAGGCGCTGCCCTGTGGGCCTGCTTGGCCACAAGCGTGCAATTACGGGCCTTAAAGGCCCGACAGACTCACAGGGCAGCGCGCACAGTTTAGGCCCACAAGCTTGCTATATAGAGGAGTTCGAAGAGGTAGCCGCGGTTGGGTTTATAAACCAGTGCGGCTGCCCTTCACCCGGCGAGGTGGGACTAAACTTTAGGGTGGCAGCGCGAGGCCTTTAGTACCGGTTGGTGGCAGCGCGAGGCCCGTCGTCCGTCGTCGTCGTCGCTGTCCCCGCCGCCGCCCGTCGTCGTCCTGCCACGGTCCCGTACGTCTCTCGCTCTCGCGTATACCCGCCGCGCCGCCGTCCGTCGTCGTCGCACCCGGCCTGTACGGCGGCGCCCCCGCCCGTACGTACGCCGCCGCCCCCGCCCCGTACGCCGGCGCCCCCGCTCGTACGTACGCGGCGGCGTCGTACGGGGCTGCACACATACACACATACACACACATATATACGTACACACTACACACACATACACACACACACACACATTTTTTTACTTATTTTCTGTTTTTTAGAAAAGTTAACTAGATGATCGAATGTTTGATTAATGTCGAATGTTAGATGAATTAGCTAGATAGAAAATTGTCGAACTAGAGATTTGAACTAGTTGAATAATTAATATAACTAGTTTATTTTTAGTAAGAAAATTATCGAACTAGTTTATTTAGGTATATGAGATTTGAACTAGTTCAATAATTAATATAACTAGTTTATTTTTAGTAAGAAAATTGTCGAACTAGTTTATTTAGGTATATGAGATTTGAACTAGTTC
>NC_057812.1:690602281-690619619 GCF_018294505.1 Triticum aestivum
TTTTAGTAAGAAAATTTAGGTATCTGAGATTTGATGATCTAATTAAAATATTATTTGTTAATGAGTTTTTCCTGTTTATTTAATTTTTTATATATTTTGAGTTTATATAAATGTTAGATTAATGTCGAATGTTAGATGAATTAGATAGAAAAGTTAAATATATTGTAATGTCAATTGTTAGAGATGAATATAGTTAGATATATTAATGTCAAACGTTAGATGAATATATATTTGGCTAGATATTAATTAATGTTCGATAGTAATAGGTGTTTAATGTTTCACCTATATGAACATAGGAAATGTCATCTGACGACAAAAAAGATTTTATTATGTGCGAACACTGTGAAGACCAGCGCGGCCTGTGCGACAGAAATTTCCTTGTTGATGGTAGGCGCTTCAGCATCAAACTGGATGAGACATTCGAAGTTCATACAGTAAGTCACTTTGTCAATTATTATTTGAATCCAAAACTTATGCTTCATTTGCTTCAACTTATAATTTTAAATTTTCACTATTCTACTAGCGCATCCCCTGCCATGGAAGAATTTTTGTCTTGGATAAGATAGGTTTTAGTGCTATAGGTGATATGGAGGTAAAGAGAGTTTACTTGAAGACGGAGCATGGGTATACTTTCAACGTCAAATTATATAATGGAGACACATATACCCATTTTGAATGCAAAACTTGGCAAGCATTATGCAAGGCTTATGCATTTGAGCCTGGTATGGTTGTCATCTTTGATATTCGTCCGGAAGATGACATTGAAGGTAATATAGACATCTGAGTCGATGTGGAAACGCCTCCAGTTCTACCATTATGTGAGTTTTTCTCAACCATGCATGCATATGTTTATGTCTTTGATACAGTTTATTCAAAAATAGTTGACAACTAATTTGTATTGTCAGCTTATTTCGGTTCAAGCAAACATGTCCGGCGCTTGGTAGACAAGACCTACTACTGCCCCGGGGCTCAACTAAACTGCGAGGAGATAAGTCATTATGTTTCATGGCTTGAGGATCTTAATACTGTCAAGACAAATTTTTTTCCTGAACTTAGAAATGTTAGTACTCAAAACGTGCGACCAATGGTGATCGTATTGAACTACGGTCACATCTATAATCGAAAGATGATAAGATTTTAACTATTTGTCCTTAATTAGTGCATCTTTTGCATACATTATTTTTGAAGCTAAACTTTCATTGCTTAGTATATTAATTACTATATGATGTTCTTCAACAGGGACTTCCGATGACAGTTGTGCCTCAGTGGATCGAGACTAAAGGTGACATGTCAATGGTTAGCTTACGGCCAAGATATCCTACATTGCACATGAGTGCATTCAGGATTTCTGAAAGCGAAGAATGCTTAATAATGAAAGATTGGAGCAAAATTGTTAACGATCGCAGAGAAGTACTAGGGGGCAGCAAGGAGAAGCGCAACCCAAGATTAGGAGACAGATTCATCTGCATGCTCCAGTATGATGAATCAGGAGAGCTATACATGTTCTATGCTATTCTACCTGAGAGGGAGCAACACTAGTTCATGCTCTTAATTAGCGTCTCATGTCCGTGTCCTGAACTTCGATGTTGGTGATGATTATGTTGAACTCGATGATATCTTTGCTTCTGTTACAAAGTGAATGTTTCCTCTTTAAGCTAGCCAGTGTTGGTGATGATTAGATAGCTAGCAGTAATGACTATGATGATTAAATAGTGGTAATTAGACAATTACGATGATTTTTAATTAGCTAGAGTTTATTTATTTATTAATATGCGATGATGATGATAACGACTACAACTCATTATAACGTAAAACAATCCTAAATTAAATTGATAACACAAATTTAATTGAAAAATACAAAATAAAACAAAACCCCCAAACATTTTAGTACCGGTTGGTGTTACCAACCGGTACTAAAGGGCTCCCGGCCCCCGGAGCTGGCTCGTGCCACGTGGTTGCCCTTTAGCACCGGTTCGTGCTGAACCGGTACTAAAGGGGGGGGGGGCTTTAGTGCCCATACTTTAGTGCCGGTTATGGAACCGGAACTAAAGGGCCTTACGAATCGGTGCTATTGCCCGGTTGTGCACTAGTGCCGGTCGCCGCGCAGGGGCGACACAGGAGGAGTCATTTTTGTCACATATAAACTGTACTCCCTAAACGGGACACGGCGATTTGGTGCCCGAGCCCAGCTGATCCCGAAATCATTGGCGTCCGTTGCTGGCTCGAGATCCGTGATTTTCGGTCTGACACGTCTGACGCCGAGCGGCGAAAAAGGAGCATGCGATGGAATACGGTAGGAAACAGTATCTCTGGCGTGGGCCCCGAACATAGGGAGGAGACGGCGTTCGCGCACGAGAACTCTGGTCCGTGGACCAGATCGTTAGAAGCGCACCTGAGCCAGGGATCAGATCGTCGGAACCCTCGTCGTCCCTTCCACCCAAAAACACGTTGTCCCTGTTCTGAGCAGGTCCTTGCGGCGGCGCTAGTTCTGCACCCGCGGTGACTGCAAAAATGGGGAATTCCGGGCTAGAGTTGCTCCACGCCGTTGACCGATTAGTTCCCGGCCATTGTTGTCTTCTTTCAAGTTCCATTACGAGAGGAGTTTGCTGAGAAACTTGAGCAACAATATCCGGTTTCTCTAGTCTTGTTGCCCAACAACGGAGTTACGGAGCTGGCCTTGCCGTTCCGAAGACTCGAATGTTGGGTCTGGGTGCGCTCAGCAGCTCGGCGGCGATGAGACGGAAAGAGCAGGAGCTGGCGGCCGCCGTTGTCCGGATGCATCTTCGACGAGGTTAGCGCCGTCGACTGACATAGTCAACCCAGAGGCACCAGGCTGGATTAAGGGCATGGCCAATGCATAGTCCCAGGGTGATGCCTCACATGCCATGTAGGATCGAATAACAGAAAAAGTAGGTTCGAATGGGGAAGCAGGATCCTCTTCAGGAGGCGGGTGCTTAGAGACAAAAAATGTGGTCCAGTGCATAAAGTTAAAAAAAGTTGAAATGAAGAGGAGGGATGCATGTGTAGTGAAAGTCACTTTCTATTCTTTAATGAGGTCTACTAGTAGTAGCTTGCATTGGGGAGAAAAAATCAACACATATGCTTCAAATTACTTTTTGTCATGAGGCATACGTATCCATATGCCACCATTATACATGCCCTAAAGGATGTGATCCGTATCCTACCGATGTTGGTCTGTATATTCAGCTTTGACTGCATGTTCGTCTGCACATCCACACATGTTCTGTCAGAAAAATGTTTTACTTCACAAAAATCGTTAGCATAAAAGGTTTAACAGTCAGAAGCACTTTCAACATACTGTTAATATTATTGAAGTAGAACCAATGAACATCAAAATTATTCTTGTATTTGATCTCGTAGAGTGAATAATGAACATCTGCAAAAAAAAAAAAAACAGGTTATGGCTGGACAGTGCGCCACCAAACAGGATACCATGTCCCTCTCGGATGAGCGCTATGGAGCAATCAATTTGCAACACAGAGGAACCTACAAAGAATTTAGCACGCCCTGCCCTTGGCCCAAGTTTTGATTCACTAGTTGAGGCATACGTCTCCAACAATCTATATTCTTGAGATGTCTTTGGTATCAGATATGATAAAAGCAGACTAAATGCCGTGAGGATGAAATGCATGCAGGAGATCGTATGTGGTTGCTCGGTGAGTAACGAGCGAGTTTGCTCAAATATTGTACATTTCAGAGTAAATGTTTTTTGCCGTGTCGTCGATGTGCTCTCCAAGCGCGGTAGTGTCTGATGTTATGTTTTGTTGGCCAACATACAGGGCAAACCGGAGGCAGAGAATAGTAGGTCATGCATATGCGAGTGAACAGTGCTGATTAGACTGTTGCACGCGGCGGACAACAACTGGTACATCACAGAGCACCGTGAGAGCCGCAACCATTCAATGTCCTTAAGAATGGGTGAGAAGGCGCACTGGTGGTCTCACAAGCACATCGACCCATACACAAGATTTGATAAAGCAACTTAGGGAAAACAATGTGAACCTTGAGAAGGTGTACCTTCTTTGGTTTGGTCAAGAAGGTGCGAGGACCCTAAGAAACATTTGCGGGGAGATAAGCCGTGAATCACATGTTGAAGACATGCATACATGCCTCCTTCAAGCCCAATGAATATATTTGTCAGGCAGTACATGAGTTTACAGTTTGACCACGAGCGTGAGGAAAGCTACGAGGAGAAGAGGACGGTGACTGTAAGCATTTTGTGTGTGTACAATTTGATTATTTGACAGAAATGCATGTACACTTCATACATGTCAGGCATTTGTTTACATGAATCACTAACAGACAGAAAAGTCGAACTATATTATGACAGGGTGGAGCTGTCAGGAGGACCAATTTGGCGATAGAGCGGCATGCAAGTAAAATTTACACCAGGGCTATGTTTGAGGAGTTTTGTTGCCTCCTAATCGAAGGGACGTTGTACAAACTGCCGAGAAATGAGTTCTGAAATTTTAATCTGTAATCTGTATTGTAGTACCTTTTAGGATTTTCTAGTGTTTTTCAGTGAGCATTGCTCCACGCTTGTTCCTCAATTACCAGAGGCATCTTACATATTGTACCAGTAGAGTACCAAGTTTGATAATGTTTATCTGTACTAAATTTGGTTTATTGATTGCATGAAATATTGCTTCCTACTGTTGGGGTATCTCTGGCATCTGCCTAGTTCATATGTGTGGTCAGTGGCGAATCTAGCAGGACATTGGAGGGTATGCTTAAAACATAAATTTCCTAAGTCTAATTAGCAAATGCAGTGCAATTGTTGCATGTAAAGCATCAGAATATATTTGTCAAGCGGTATATTTAGCTTAAATATGATTTTGGAGGGTAGGCTTAAGCCTATTGAAGCCTCCCTAGTGGAATCGCCACTGTGTGTGGTGGTGTACACTAGTTAGCGTTCACGTCTCAGGTTTAGAGCATGGGCTTGTATGCTGAATGTGTTTGCTGCTGACACTTGGCCGGCATGCAGGATACAAAAGTGTGTTTTCCCAGTTCATGAGTGAGTTGTGCGCGGGTAGATTCAAAAAAGTTTGAACTTCCAGAAAGATTATATGCAAGTACTGCATGACAGGTGGCAGGATGGCACCCCTGAAAGCAGTATAAAAGTATACCGTACGGCAATGTTCGTCAGTTCTGGGGTCATGAGTTCTGTCTGTAGAAGTTGGCTGACTGAGGTTTCATAGCTGGGGGTAGAGTATTTGTTTTGTTTTGAAACAAGGCTGCGGGTAGAGTTGGGAGCTGCCTGGTATGGAATGTGTGTCAGTTATTTGTTGTTATGACCGTAGTACTCCAGTATGAGTTTGAATGTGATAATTTCCTTATCTGTTCTTGATGTGGGTTGCATCCATGATTTATCTGTGTGTGCGTCCCTCATAGCTGGAAACACTGCAATTTCTAAGAATGGGGTCTGGTGAAATAAACTCCTGCGGCTGGCTGCTGCTCTGGCCTTTGGATGGCGGCTGGTGGAATGGCAGGGGAACGGCGAGGGATATTTATTCCAGCTTGGGACCCGTTGCCCGTAGTGGAAAAGGTCGGCCCAGAACAGTTTCCGGTCCGTCGGGCTAACTTCTGTACCGGGATGTCCGTCCGTTTGGACCGAGAGTTAATGCGCCAGCTGTCCTTCTATATACGTCGCATATACGCGAGCGAGGTACGACGGGAAATACTAGCGCCGCAGATATCCCGATGCAAACGGATGCGTCAGATTTCAGGTCCAGCTGTGCTCGGGATCAAAAACGAATTTTCGCCCTAAACGCTTTTATATTAGTTTACGGAGGGAGTATATTATACACCCACTATGATTCTGAGTCTGGATGCTATGAAGAATGAACCACTCTCACTCTTGACTTGACTTCCATTTTGTGCAGTTGGACTGAAGCATTGATGACCCTCGAATCATAATTCAGGTTGTCCTATCCAAGGTTTTGGATCCCAAGCCGTCCTCTTTTCTCGAGGGTCACCAGAATTCGCGGTTATCACGGTAACCGCAAAATTTCGAAAAAAACTTGGGCGAAATTTAAAGTCAAAATTTGAATTCAAATATTTTTGACGTCGATATATTAAGTATTCTACTCATAAATTCCCTGGCGTAGTGGTTAGGTGACCGCAGCTACAGCTTGCGCGTAGGTCGCGAGTTCGACCGCTGGTCATTGCAGCATTTTTAAACTTTTGCTTCTTTTCGAAAAAAAAAGAAGACAGCACACGGCCAGACTCGAACCCGCAACTTGCTGCTAAGGAAAGGATGCCTTTGCCAATAGGCCATAAACTGTTCTGTTGGTATATAAGAGATGCTGCTTATTTAACTAGACATTGACGTTTGAATTCAAAAATTTCAAAATATTCAAGATATTTTGCTCGGTATGAGTGTTTCTCGAGGGGCGACGGTAACCGCGCGAGATCGCGAAATTTCGCTCAGTACCCAAAACGCTGGTCCTATCTTCTAACCACCCTGACAATGCAACATCTTGCTCAAAGCTCTTCTTTCTACTTTTATTTTGTTTTCACACCCTCCTTGTGCCAAAGGTGATGATGTGAGCGCAGACAAACAAGCCCAAATAGGCCATAAACTGTTCTGTTGGTATATAAGAGATGCTGCTTATTTAACTAGACATTGACGTTTGAATTCAAAAATTCCAAACAACAATATGCAAGAGAATATGGATTTCCGGTGGTACACTGGGTTGTTTCACTGGTGGCTAGTAAAATACCACTATAAACTTGTTACAGGCGAATGTTTTTCCAGGGTTGCCAAGCGGGGTCCCTGGGGTGTTCAGCTTAACAGACGATGAAATTCATTTCTGTAGGAATCGATTTAGTGGATGGTTGGTGTAGATGGCTGCTCTGATTGGGCACTTGGAAGTTGGGAAAAAATGGGTAAATTTCAATTTGACTTTCAAACTGGGGTATGATACAGGTCGGGATTGCCCATGTCATCATGATGCTAGTTGATTTTCAGTGCCAATTGCTTGTACCTCTCTACTGTGTAATTATCATTTTCCTGGCTCTGTTTCCAGTGCAATACTTTGAATTTAGAAATTCTTTCTGCAGCAACCTGAAGGGCCATAGCCTCTGCTTGTAACGGGGAAGTGGCATGTTTGCCAGCTGCTAAAACAAAGATGTTTGCTTTTACTTCATTTTCTTCAACGCAATGCCTGCTCTGGTTGATCCTGCCTTGGTCTTCCTTATTCACGTGTAAAAAAGTGCCACTATATTCCTACAGATTTTGTTAGAATAAAACGCTAATGCAAGATCATAGACGACACACCGAGACACGATATTTGTTAACGAGGTTCACCGATATGGCTACATCCCCGGGGGCATGACTACAGACGCTCCTCCCCAAGATACCGCAACACCGGCCGCCCGGACGCCGGCACAAGCCGTCGACTCTCCCGCGTACCTGTTGCTATCAAGTCGTCATGAGTTACAACGTGTGGTGCCCCTCCGTATATAAGAGGCCTAGGATACAAGTGTTTGACTCCTACACAACTCGTACCTAACCACACCAATTACAACTCCAAGTCCACGTAACCCCTTGCGTACATAATATTCGACACAAATATAACAAACTCCACATTGGCGAATATTCTCCACCACTTAAAAATCGTCCATGCTCGAACCTCCATGTACTCCGGACTTGGGTTGTCTCCTTTGTAGCTTACTGAGAGCTACCCGACGGGTCAGACCCGCCGCCACCGTGAGAGGCGAAGCCGTCCTCTCTCCTATCATCACAGTCACCCCATCTTCCATAATTTTCATGGTCTTCGTATTCCGATCACAACGGAATTCCATACCACCATCATGAAGAACACCAAGCGAAATTAGATTCCTCCTTAGCCCTGGCACATGCCTGACTCCCCGAAGCATCCGCTCAACTCCGTCAAAAATCTTGATTTTGATGTCACCTACTCCAGCAACACGATAACATGTGTCATCGCCCACATAGGCTAAACCAAACTCACCAGACTTGTACGAAAGAGAGCCACTCCATGTTGGGCGTCGCATGAAAAGAGCAAGCTGAATCCAACATCCACGCTTCAGTTTTTGTTGACCGCCTGTTTGATACAACAAGAACATCACTATCACTGTCCGAGCCATCACCATGAGTAGCCGCATTAGCACTTGCCCCACCCTTCAGTTCTGGGCATTCCCTCTTTATATATCTCCAATCCTTGCATCTGTAGCACTGCACCTTTTTCTTCTTTTTCTTCTCCGCCTCTTGTCCCTTCCTGAGCTGATAACCTTTAACTGCCAACCCCAAACCTTGAGTACTCTCCTCTGTAGCATTCTTTTGCTTCCTCAACTCATGCCCAAGCAACGCTGCAGTGACTTCCTCATTATTGACGGTTGTCTTTCCATGTGTCAATGTAATGACCAAATGCTCATAAGACGGTGGCAACGAAACAAGAAGAAGTAGCGCCTTATCCTCATCATCAATCTTCACATCCAGACGCGCTAGATCCGTGACCAACTGATTAAAGGCATTCACATGCTCCACAAGATCCGACCCCTCCTGCATCTTCAGCCCATAGAACTTTTGCTTCAAATACAGCTTATTGGTCGCTGACTTGGACATATAATGATTTGCCAACTTGTCCCAAATTCCCTTAGGAGAATCTTCGTCCATGACATGATACATGACCTGATCCGCAAGACAAAGCCGTATGGTAGCGGCCGCCTGCACTTGCATATCCTCCCACACATCGTTGTCAACCTTGGCCGGCTTCGTCTCCTGCAAATCCTTCAAGATTCCCTGCTGCGCCAGAATATCCTTGACTCTCTGCCATAGACCGAAGTTACCTGTACCATCGAATTTCTCCAAATCAAACCTGGTGAATCCCGGCGCCATGCCGAGCCGCGATCTGCCGCCGGTCTTACCGCCCTTTTCCTCTGCGACTTCCTCACGAAAAAGATCACCGATACCGTATTCCTCGTCTGAAGCCACGCTGCAGTCCGCGATCTACCAAGAAATACAACCAGCACAACGTCCCTGTCCGCCCTTCAGAAAATTCCCGTGGAACCTGTCGCCAAAACGCGCAGATCAACTTGCTCTGTGCAGAAACTTGACTGCTCCACCTTTTTTTCTGAACTCGCATATTGAATATTGTGCCTTTCGCTGCTTCGTGTCACCAGCCTTTTATTACCGCTGATCACCCGGGCGTCATCTTTTCTTCTCGTACACGGAAACCCAAGTCCAAGCCTGTCATAATTTTGCTAGGACTTCGCCAAACAAGTCTCACACGGACCCAGTTTGCATGCACACGTCACCTTCCTTTTTTATTATTTCCAATATGACTAGCGGTAGGCTTGTCCCTGAACCAAAACATCCACACGCACGTACACCTTGTATCGGCTGGCCGCGTGCTCGTTAATCCCCTGGACTCCTGCGCCAGTACGATTTCGTTCCTTGTGCTGCATCTTAGGGCATCTTCAGCCGTTCGGCCCCCAAGACGCCTAAATAGAGCGGCCTGGGGGCGTGCCAGCGCTAGTTCGGCCTCTGGGGGCGACCTAGCGCCCAGTCACGTCCCCACGCGCCGGCCCCAGGATGCAGGAAATTTAAACTTGGTCGTTCCCGCTCACAAAAGACGCCGCAAATCCGGCGATCGGACGTAGTCTGGCGTTACAAAAAACAGAGTTCGCGTGCGCAATGATTTACTCGGCGGGGTCGGCTCCAGGCGTTGGCGGAGTCGGCGTGCGCGGGCTCGGCGGTGTCGGAGCTGCTTCGGTGCTGGGCTGTGTCGGCGCGGCTTCGGCACTGCTGGGCGGCAACGTAGAGGCGTCGTTTGGGCGTGGCGTCCGGATGGTCGTGGGCGTCGTGGGCGTCGTCGGCGTCGTCGGCGTTGCCGTCGGCAGCTCGTTCAGGATGAGGCCGCGCTGCACCAGGTACCACGCCTTGAGCTTCTCGTCGTTGCTCTGGAGCATGTCCGCCCCGCCCATCAGAAAAGCCATGTCGATGTTCCTCTTCTTCGCGACGACGTTCGTCCGGAGCAGGTCGAGTTTGATGGCGTTGTTCTTCATCAGCGACGACCACCGCGCCTCGGTCTTCTCTTCGCGCAGGACGGCCCGGGCCTGCGCGTCGGCGAGGCAATGCTCGATGGACTCCTGCACTCGCGCGGTTGCCGCGTCGGCGTTTTTCCCCTTCTTCGCCAACTTGTGGCCGTCCGGCCGCCCCTCTGATGCGCCCGGAGTCGGCGCGTCCGGCTTGTATGTCTCCTTGGCCTTGTCGAGGGCACGTCGGACTTCCGCCCACTTCTTGCACTTGTCAATGCGCTTGTAGACGTGGAGGTGCTTGGAGTCGGCGTCTTGGTTGTCGCCCCGATACATGGTGAACATACGCAGCAGCTGATCCTCAGCGCTGGCGCCGCTCTCCGGGCGAGCCGCGACCTCCTCGACGATTCCATGCCATTTGTTGCACGCCAACTGGACACGGCCCCAATGGTTCGCCATCGCCTTGGAGCCGCGCTGCATGTAGACGCCTTTGAAGTAGGGATCGACGAGCTTCCGTTCGTCGAACTCGGCCTTGATGCGGTCCCAGTACGTCTCCAAGCTCTGGTTCACGCCGGTGGTCGGGTCGAGGCAGACGATTTTCCATGCTTCGGCGAGGCAGTCCTCCTCCTTGGACGTCCACTTGATGCGCGGTTCGCCTGACCTGGCCGCCCGCTTATTCTTCTTGTGGCGCCCCTTCGTCGGAACAGGAGCCGGCTCATCCTCCTCCTCCTCCTCGGGTTCCTGCGCGTCCTCGCCGTAGATGTAGCCGAGCTCGGCCTCCAAGTCGCCGCTGAGATCCACTACCTCGTCCTGGGTGGCGAACCCGGGAGAGGCGGCGGCCGCGGTCGATCCTGTCGCGATGATGTCATCCATGTCGGCTCCCGTGTCGTCGGCGTCGCCGAGGTGCGAGAAGGGCAGAGGTCCACGGTAGAGATGGGGCGTCGGTCTGGACGCGTAGGAGGCGGGCGGCGAGTAGTTGTATGGAGGGTACTGCACGCCGACGAAGGTGGGCGAGGGCGTGCGCGTAGCGGGGTGACCATGAGGGAAGGTCACGTTTGGGTTGAACCCACCGTGCGCGTCGCCGTTGGCGTAGCCAGGCGACGATGAACCCCATGGAGATCCGGCGCCTTGCTGTCCCCAGGGCGCGTACTGGGCGTGGCTGGCGACGGGTGGATTCATCCCCGCCTGGTCGACCGATGAGGAAGACGCCGCCAAGCGCGCCGCGTTGTCGCGGGCCTTCTTGGTGATGGCCCTGTTCCGCCTGTCGGCGGTGACTGCTTCGCGCCGCTGAACTTCCACCCTCCACTCGGCGTCCGACAGGCCCGGCGGCTTCGATGGCGGCGCCCTCGGCTTCCTCTGCTTCGGCTGGACCACGGCGCCAGTCGCGTTTGCCGCCGCGCGCGGCATGACGTACTTCTTCGGCGGCATGGCGGCGATTGGAAGACGAGCGGGAGGGGGTTTGGCGGGAGAAAGGGGGAGAATGGCGGGAGGAAGGCGAGCGAGCGGGAGAGATGCGAGGGAAAAGCGTCAACAAACGGCGGGAAAAGGCCCTTGGGTCGCCTCCAGGGCGGGCCCACGCGCCTTTTTCACTTGTGCCGGCTCCCCAAGCGCCCCCCAGGGCGCCGGGTTCGGCCTGGGTTCACCGGCACCAGTTTTGGCCCGAGCCGGGGAAAAACGGCCTTCTGGGGGCGCGACTGGGGCCTTTTTTTGGCGCCGGCGCGGCAAAATCACCTGGGGAGGCCCTGTTGGGGGCGCGGCTGGAGATGCCCTTAGAGCTCCTCCAATGCACTAGTGGTAAGATGAGGTGCTAAGCACATTAAAAATCTAAGCAACTAAGTCCCCAATGCAAAGGTGCTTAGCTTGTTGTTGCTAAGCATTCTTCATTTAATGATTTCGCAACTAAAGTTGTCCATGCATTGGTGGGCTTCTTTTATTTAAGTGTTTTTCATAGGTTCCCGTGCTTGGCATTGTTTCTTTCTGGGGTCACCGCACCCATCTCTCTCCTCTTAATTATCTTGCCACATCATCTTTTTTGCCTAGATGGCGGGCTTAGCACCTGTACAAGATGGAGCATTAGGAGAGGCCTTATCCGAGTAGACCTGCTGATCCTTTGCCCTTTGCCTGTACGTCCGTTGTTTCCGAGACCGACTACCACACGCGTTCGTGGCTCCGTGCGTCGTCTCGCGTACGCAGCGCCGCAACCAAAAGCCTAACCTTCTCGATTCCGTTTGCCTCTGAAAAGATCGCCGCCGTATCCGACGACAGCTCCCGTCTTTGATCTTGGTTCTTCGCCAGCGATCTGTAACTTGTCCAGTCGCGCGCACACCGTACGCCAACCCTGCTGAAACAGACGCCACCTCACGCATCATTCGTGCACGAGCCGTGCCGTACCCTAGCCACCCGCGTCGCCGACACAATCCGTCCGCAGTGCCGCGCCGCCGCCTTTGTACAACACCGAGCGCATCGTCTTGATGCTCTCACACTCTGATCTATCCGGCCGTTCCCCACGTCTGGTCGCCGGTCTGATCGCAAGCCGAATCCGTCGCCTCCGCAACGTCTTCAACAGCCACTACGCCGGTCCGATCGCCACGTCTAGCCGATCCTTACCGACCGCAGCCCATCGAACGGTCCAGGCCTCCTGCCTGAAGTGTCCGACACCACCGACCGCCTCCGCGATCGCCGCCATGCTCCACCTTACTGAAGGGAACCCACATGTTTCCATCTCCATGATCCCTAAAACTGTTGGTGAGCCATCACTTTCTGAGTGTTGGTCGACTTTTTTTTCTCTAAAATCTTCAGCCAGTAATAGATTTACCCTGTTTGATGTTTCAGACTTATTGCTAATGATTCTGGAGCTTCATATTTAGTTTACCCTTTCTTTGGAATGTAATTAATGTTTTTTTTCTTTTTTTTTCTTTTTTTTTCTTTTTTCGAAAAGGGGATCTCCCCGGTCTCTGCATCAGAATGATGCATACGGCCATCTTATTAACCAAATAACAAAAGGTGCCAACAAGGTTCCACAGTCTCCAGCCAAACAAAAAACAAAGGATAAATGCAGCTCACACAGAGCGACAGACGGCTAGATACACAAACTAGCCCGAAAAAGATGCCACAACCGGCTGGCTAAAAATAGATAGGGAAACTAATTGTCTATCCTATTACATGACCGTCATCCAAACCGGTTGAAGATATCCCGAGCTACCATCTCCCAACGAATAGATCCAGTAACTAAATGCTCCCTGGCCTCCATCGGAGTGAGTAGCGACCACGAACGGATCAGTGCCGTAGCTCGGAAAATAACCTGCAAAAAATGAATCCGTGATGTTCTGTTAAAAACCAAATCATTTCTGCAATTCCAGATAGTCCATAACAAAGCGCAAACTCCAACCCGAATATGTCTTGCTAACTCAGGCTCAACCCCATTAAGCCATGTCCCAGATAAAGCATTGACCGAAGTCGGTGGAGTAATATTAAAAGCAATATAGACCGTCCGCCATAGAACTTTGGCCAACGGGCAATCAAAGAATAAATGCTTAATCGTCTCATCCCGATCACAGAAACTAAACCTAGTAGGTCCTGTCCAATTGCGTTTAATCAAGTTGTCCTTTGTTAAAATAACTTGTTTATGGACAAACCACATAAACACTTTAATTTTTAAAGGAACTTTGACAACCCAAACATACTTGGAAGTTGGAATAGCATTCGAATTAATAACATCAATATACATTGATTTAACTGTAAATACTCCAGAGCTAGTCAACTTCCAGCGCAATGTATCAGGTTGGTGAGAGAGTTGAACCTCCATCAGTCTCCTAACTAGATGGAGCCATTCTTCCCAACGATTGCCCGCTAGCGACCGTCGAAACTGAATATTAAGGGGGACAGATTGGAATACCATTGCCACGAACACCTCACGTTGTTGAGCAATCCGATATAAAGACGGATATTGAATGGCTAAAGGTGATTCACCAAGCCAAGTATCCTCCCAGAAACGTGTACTTGTATCGTTTTCAATAACAAATCTCGTCCCATTAAACATAGATTGTTTGACTTTCATTAGTCCTTTCCAGAAAGGCGAATCAGTCGGCCTGACTTCGACCTGGGACAATGTTTTAGTCTGGAGATACTTGTTGTGGAGGATCTGCGCCCACATGGCCTCAGTCCCGGAAGACAGCTTCCACAACCACTTACTAAGAAGGCATCTGTTCTTAACTTCAAGATTTTCAATACCAAGACCCCCTTGGTCTTTCGGTCTACAGATGATGTCCCATTTAGCAAGCCGGTATTTTCTTTTAAGTTCATCGTCCTGCCAAAAGAAACGCGACCGATAGAAGTCCAGTCGTTTCCTAACACCAACTGGGACCTCAAAGAAAGATAAGAGAAACATAGGCATACTCGTGAGCACCGAATTAATCAATATCATGAGCATGGAATGTAATTAATGTAAGAAGCTTAAATAATTTCTCGGCAAGATATTCCTGAGTTCTTTTTGTTAGAACATCATCATTTCTGCATCTGTCTTATGGGTCCTCTAGCAACTAGTTAAATACTTTGATGGATGCAGACAAGCATTTCCCAAGTTTGGAACCGGAAGATTCTTTTCAAGCAGACATCAGAGTCAAACACATATGCCTATCAGAAACTGGAAAAGGCTCCTGAGTTCTAGGTTAGGTGATTGAGCCGTCTGTTTGCGCAAGTGAAGTAGGTTGCATATGTATATGATTGAGCCACCTGAGGCCTTGACTCCCTACCAAAAGGTTTTGTCATGGAGCAAACTGGGCGCTTTTTATCTCATCTAGAAAGTGACCTAAATCTCATAGAGTTATGATATAAACTTCCTATACCAACTCTGCTCATGCCGATTTGCCGAGTCAGCAAGCTATGGTCGAACAGTGGCACAACAATCTGTCAAACTAAATTCAGGTCATTATACTAGGTTGACAAGATATCGATATTATTATTTTGCATGCACAGAAAGAAAATCCTTCAGTTTAAGAAAAAAACTCTGTTAAAATTCTTTTCAAATTTGTGGAGGACATTTTAGTTTTTTCTTTACAGGGATATTTTAGGTTTACTTGGTGCTCTTTTCATGTAGCACTTGTTGGTGCTCAGTACAATCCCTTTGTCACAGAATCTTTCTGCTTAGCCGCCACAATTATTGCCATAATGTTGCTAAAATATAAAGGAGGGCTAGCTTTTTTTTATATATAGGAGGGCTAGGTTCTTTGCAAATAGGAGAACCATTATTATGTAGGAGCGGCTTTGGTTCCTTGTCAGTTTGGATAGTTTAATTTGGCAAAAGAATGACCTATAGCAGTATAGCCTTGTACATTCACTTTCTTTTGTTGACTCCAGATCCACAATATCCTTCGTTTATTCTGCAACAGCAAGTTGGCAACATCTTTGACCAACTAATTTTCGGTTCTGTAGCGACCATTTTCATTATGTAGGCATATGGCACACTGCACAGTTTATTAACAAATATCAAGCAGCATCACGCCTTGCCTTAGATTCTTCTACCGAATCCGACTGCATAGATTATTGGCTGCTTAATCTACAATATATTCTTTGTCATCACAAGGCACGCGCTGGTCCATGATTAAGGCCCATTTACAAACTGTGTATCTATCAATCAGTTGCTGGTCCCAGCGCGGAAAGGCAAAATAAACATATCGATGGATCTCATTATAAGGTTTCAGATGGTTTACAAATGCACTGATTTTGTCTTCTCTGCTTGTTCCTGCTGTAATAGATTGTTTTGTTTACGTCCATTGTCCCTGGTCTTCCATCTTACATGCAATTGCTTAAAGTTTTCTGTTCCATTTCATTATGTACGATAAATTTCTGTTCCATTTCAAAACAAGCTTTCATACTTGGTTTGTTCATGTGCACTCATTCAATCCTGTAAAGCATCCATGAAAGGCCACTGGACGGAAATATAAGCAATTTGTTTCGGCATATTGAGGTAATATCATAGTCCATATATATTTTTTCAATCTCCTCAGGTTTGATCATCAGTTCTTTGCTGGGGTACAGCTTGTATGACATGCGTGGCCCGACATAACTTCCAATGTGAGACATGACAAAAGCGGCAACCAAACAAGCTCTTTCTAAAACCAAGGGAAAGGCTCCACACGGTACTGCCAAATGAAACACCTTTTTACAGTGCTGCATTTGACTAATGACCCACTTTGCCAATCATCTTTTTTCCCCCTCTCTTAGCTAAAAGGGGTCTGCATGCCTTAATTTATGGAGTAAAAGCGCTCTTGTGGGAGAATCTGCAGGGCGTGAATCTGTTTACGTGGGAAAAAGACACCCTAAAGTATGTTTTACAAATAGCCGTTTCGACGTACGTTGTCTTGTCGCCTGCTGCCAGTCGGTCAAACATCGCTTTTGTGGACGATGCAATGCCTGGTTTCCGTAGTGATTTTCCGTTAGAAAGGGTTGGTGTAGGAGCGAGTAGTATGTGTCAAGCATCATGTGAGGATTCTAAAATATTTTAGCAAAACATGAAGTTCCACGGAGAGCGCACATGTCTTTCGACTGCCTTACATGAAGATCTAGCTCAAAATACTGTTGGATTTTCTGACATTCTAATAGCTAGCTACCCTAACACCACTGCACCTTGGTCCACACTATGGCTGATATAATTCTCCAAGTGTGCCCTTGTAACGAGTGCCTAGTTCTGGTTGTTGTGGACTAGACCCAGAGCCTTTGGATTTACGCCGACCCGTAAATAATTCCGCATGCCGATACCATAACTTGCTTGCAAGTTGGAATGCACACCAGTGCATTTTGGTTCACCTCACTCACTATGAAATTGCTAGTACTCCGGTGCTTAGGGAGAGCAATTAAATTCCCCTTTTCTTAGGCTTCACTTTACCACTGGAGACCATTGCTTGAAGTATGCGTGCCGTCTAGTCAATGGATTGTCTTTGTTGTCTCCGTGTCCACTGAAAGCGCTCGAGCAGCAGTACTAGATTAAGAGGGATACGCTCGGATTTGTGAGACTAAGACACTAGTAGAAAACAGGACTTTGGTCACGGGGCAATATTCACATTAGTCCCAGTTCAGTCACGAACCGGGACTAATGTGAGCATTGGTCCCGGTTCGTGCGGCTAAGGCTTTAGTCCCGGTTCACCTGAGCCCTTTAGTCCCGGTTTGAGACACGAACCGAGACTAAAGGGTGCGATGCCCTTTAGTCCCGGTTTGTGTCTCAAACCAGGACTAAAGATTAGACCTTTAGTCCCGGTTTGAGACACGAACCGGGACTAAAGGATGCGATGCCCTTTAGTCCCAGTTTGTGTCTCAAACC
>NC_057812.1:690619975-690640395 GCF_018294505.1 Triticum aestivum
GTTTTGAAAAAATTAAAAGAAAATGATAAAAACTTCAAAAAATAAAATCCTTCGAGAGGTAGTTATATTACTACATCTACTAGTTAGGAAAATTTAAAAACTTAAATTTGGACATGTTTTGCAAAAAATGTAGGGAAAATGTAAAACGGTTATAACTTTTGCATACGATGTCGGAAAAAAACGTATAATATATCAAAATGTTCGGAACGAAAATCCGCATCCGATGGAGACCGCCTACGGCCTGTTTGCAAATTTTTAGAATCCTCAAATTCTAAAAGAGAAAAAAGTTATGCTCAAATTTCAGTTTTTTTTGAATTTTTGTTAAATCTGGTCAAACTATGGTCAAACTACTTATTCAAGAAGTATTAGTGTTACTAAATAATTATTCAAGAATATTAGTGTTACTAAATAATTATTTCAGTTTTTTTGTATTTTGGTCAACTATGGTCAAACTGTGGTCAAACTACTTATTCAAGAAATATTAGTGTTACTAAATAATTATTGATTTTTAGAACAATAGTTTCAAACTCAAACAGTGAAATGTGTGACTTCATGCTCAAGCTAAATTCCTGAGGGTTAATAGGATTGACATCTTACTATTTTCAGGAAAACAACAAGTGCAGACTTGGAAACGAGAGAGAATAGAACCCGAAAGTTAAGCGTGCTCAGGCTGGAGTAGTGAGAGGATGGGTGACCGTTTGGAAAGTTAGATGATTTAGAACAATGAAGGGTGATTAGAGATTAAAGATTAAATTGAGCAGTGATGAGGGGTGATTAGAGATTAGAGGATTAAAATAATTCAGAAATTTGAAATTCAAAAAAAATATTTCAAAAAAAATCATAAATTTTTTTTAGTACCGGTTGGTGTTACCAACCGGGACTAAAGGTGGACCTCCAGGCAGCGGCCACGTGGAGGGCCTTTAGTCCCGGTTCCAGTTAGAACCCCTCATCACCCCTCATCACGGTACTAAAGGAGGAGGCTTTAGTACCGTGACTAAAGGCCCCTTATGAACCGGGACTAAAGGCCCCTTTTCTACTAGTGAGAGGGGGACAAAGTATAGGAAAGCAGGAAAGGAACCTACAGCCATCGGCCATGCATGCACGCGGCGACGTGGTTCCAGTTCATAGATAGATATGAGGAAGACTGTTTGGTCCAATGGGGGCAAAGGGGAAACAAAAGATCGAGGACGATCAAGCGACTGTTCTCACACGCCGTAGGTCGATTCTCACCGCCGCTGCCTCATTTTTTTGACTGGTCAACTGTCAGAGAGGAGGTGATTAAGCGTCTTCGCGCGTTAGCCGCCCCCAGCAAGATTATCAAAAGGAGCGAGTTAAGTAGTAGTTTTAGGCCCTCATGAGCTACATAGTCTACAAATGTGTGCATTGTCCCCTGTAAGAATCTTGAAGGGGGTAGCCTGATTGTCCTTGATCCCATGTGAAGCTCCTCGCTTTATTCCATATGCACCACTGATTACTGTGCGTTCGCAGAGGGAACGAGATCGCGAGCCTTGATCTCCTGCAGTGGCGGTACGTACGGTTTTTGCGCGCGTTGTGCGTTATCGACAGAAAGGAAAAGCGCACGTGAAACCTGGCGTCTCTTTTAGTAGTACATTTTCCACCAAATTCTGGAGGTTCTTCTGTATAGTTGGACTGTTGATTTGGTGCTCCATCACATCGGTGTGGGTTTTGGCAGTACGGGTGTATACTGCCACAATGTCACCAGCCGGTGCAATTGCAACCGGTAGTACTGTGAATATAGTATTGGCAATTTGGCATAATATACACCTGAGTCGGACAAGACTAAGAGTCCTTTGAGGCTGCAGAAGATTAGTTGCTATCATGTGCGTAGGATAAGATCAGATGTCTCTGCTGGTGCAGAAGATAGTTATCCTCTTCTTGAGCCTTTGTTCTAAAAAAAATAGTTATCCTCTCTTTCTTTTTTATCGAAGGAGAGGCCTCCCCCTCCGATTTCTAACTATCAGATGTCTCCATTTGGTCTTTTACAGAGAGATAGTTATCCTCTTGGTATGGCAATATGCTTATTTTCCTTAATTCCAACTACGCAGCACATTGTGAGGATCATTGCTGTCGACTGAGTGACAAGCTTGTTTCTCATCATTGTTGTTTTTTGGTTATAGAAACATGTTTCTTGGTCTTCCGTTCATTCTGTTTATAAATCCAACTTCCATGTTATTTTAGACTGACCACCAATGTTTCTGTGCAGGTAGCCACTACAGTTTCCAAATTCCAATGCTCGCGTGTCAGTCGTTCCCAAGATTTTACAACCCCGAGTATGTACTCTACCGCATTTTCTGAAAATTCTTCTTCTCATTCACCTGATGTCCCCACACTTGTTCAATATGTTTCCGTGAAGTTAGACATACAGTACTTCTCAAAAACCCATACTGCAACTGACCAAAGAACTAGAAGTAAAGAAGACATACAGTACTTTTCGAATGCTCGTACTGTAGCTGACACACCAGAGAACTAGAAGAATAACCTGGATTAGAAATTCCGATGATACACGAGTGTTCTCCGCTACAGCCTACAGAACCTTGTCAGGAAGTAAAAAAGAATAGCATCGCATTCATCATACATCGTTCCCATGCATGCAGCAGCAGCCAAAATTTTGATCAGTTCCATGTTAGTCCCTCTCCCTCCTCCTCCTAGGCCTATCACCCAATTTCAGCTACAGCTAGCTACTACTAGCTAGGCAGTCAGTGATGGATCACCTACTACTCCATGCCAAACAGATAGTTGTAGTACTGAGGAGCCGTCGCGCTGGCGGCCGGGTTGCTCGTCGTCACCCAGGTGCCATTGTTGCCGGTGGAGCCCTCGTATCCCCCACCGACTGACGCCGCTGATCCAGACACCATGGAAGCATAAGGAATGTTGCTGGAGTAGCTGTTGCTCTGCCTGCTGCCGTCGCCGTGTCCTGTTGGGCCGGTGGCGCCCCACACGGTGGCGCCGCCGCCGCTGGGGTTGTTGGTGCCGCTCATGCCCATTGTGAAGTCCACGTTCACGCCGGAGCCGTACGTCTCAAATGCCGATGCAGGGAACTGCTGCTGCTGCAGGTGATGTTGCTGCTGCTGCTGATAGTGCATGGCGAGGAGGGACCAGTAGTCCTTCTCCGCCGGTGGCAGCATGTCTGGCGATGCCACGTTCGGTGCCGGCAGCGATAGGACGTCCGGTTGGAACTTGGAGGCGCGGGCAGCCGCCCCAGCACCGATGGGCAGGTCGCTGTTGAGGATGCTCTCGACGTCGTACCGGCTCATGTCGAAGTTGGTCACGGCGTTAAGCCCCCGGAACTTGATCGCCGCAATGTCGTACGCCTCCGCCGCCTCCTCCTGCGTGCCTGTGGTGCGGAGAGACGGTCAGATAATTGTACCACATTGTTTGTTTTTGCCTAATATCTTAAATTAATCACCAGTGACTTAATCAAATTAGTAATGCACTGAGCCCTGTGGTGGTGGCACATGAAAGGGCAAAAAATGGCAATGTGGGATCAAGAAGACTCACTGAAAGTTCCCAGGTACAGGTCCTTGTTTCCGGCCACCCTGCCGATCCTTGCCTGCCACCGGCCGTGCTGATGATGCCTGTCATCAAATATACAAAATCAAATCTCGATTGTTACGAACATTTGACTAAAAGATGAAGACATTTGTGGCGTGTTCCTTCTTCATATATTCAAAGTTCAGACTGGTACCACATTTTGTTTTGGCGAGCTCATTCAGGTGAAACAATTATTAATTACCTTGTTACTCCTCTGTAGATGGACGCCCCTCGTGAGAAGCCGCTGCTCTTCCTGTGTGAGGAACACGCATTGAGGTCAAAATGCATGTGTTGGAACTCGGCCGGAGTAAAGCAGATCACATGCAAAAGCTGTGCGGACTGGCCATGCGTGCGTGCACGCGTGCGTACGCCAAGGTGTGTACGTGGAGAAAATGAACAGGGCGCATAAGTCAGCAAGCCCGGTGAATCTGGCAATCTGGGCGGTCGCCGGCCAAGTGCTCACCTGCGAAGTGAAGCGATGAACTCCTGCCGCGTCATCGACTTCATCTCCTCCAGCTCCTTCTCATAGTTGGCCACCTTTAGATAGCAAGAACTCAGCGATGATCAGCATTCTGATGTATATGGAGTTGTCAACAAATGTCGATCTCTTAGCAAAGTCGGTCACTCACCGGGAAGTTCGTCGTGGTGGTTGGGCCCCAGTACTTGAGCGCAGCCATGTCGTAGGCCCTCGCGGCTTTCTCCTCTTTGTCATAGCCTCCTGCATTTCCCCCAATTTCTACTGTAAGCCCTCAAACATTTCTTGTTCCAAATCATACATGGACCACATGGCAATGAAGATAGATGGATAAATTAGCTGGATGTGGAATGCAATTAACATACCTAAGTAAACTGATGATCATTATCACCAATGCATCGGCAGGTTCAGAGATTTGTGAGGAAAAGGCAGCAAAACATGTTAGCGATCAGAATTTATATTTCTTGTATTTGCAGGATTATTGAGCAAAGCATGCATGATGGTGTACCTTGGCGGCCTTTGCGGCTTTGGCCCTCCCGGCGGCAGCTGTTGTCCCACAGGTGCGCCTCGTACCTCCCCGTCCACCGGTGCCTGCATACATAGGCCAAATCATACATTATTACATGCACAAACACCACGAGATGCATTACCAAAAAGAAACTTAATTGAATCAGAAAAGTACCAGCAGTTCACTCTGATCCGGTGCATGCAATAGATGTTTAGCTAGTAGTACCAAGAAGTAAGAATCATCCTACCAAACTAGCTAGTGGTATGTTTTTCTTTCCTCTCGATGGGAAGAAGAAGATGCATGCATGTGATTAGCAAGTATATAATCCCTACCTGGTGACGCCGCGGTAGATGGACGTCCGCTGGCCGAACGTCTCGGCGGGCCTCCTCGCCTGATCGGACTCAGCGACCTCCATCGTCGCCGCTGCTACGGTCACCGCGCCAGAGTTCTGATCCAGCGTCCCGTCATGCGCCGGATACCGGTGCAAGAACCCCGCGGCGATGCTTCCCAGCTCGCCGTGGTCCACCACGGCCGTCGATGTCGTGCCGGCGCCGCCGACACCGCCAAGGAAGTCCTCCATCTTAGGCGCCTCGTCCACCGTCCCCTCCTCCCCTGCAGAAGCACAAGAAAACATGCACCGTGAGCCACAGTCCATATCGGATGTGTAGCTAGCTCGCTCACTAGTACATGATCGATATAGGGATAGCTAGGGGTGTTGGCGTCCTTACCGGCGATCTGGTGGCCGGAGGAGGAGCTGGAGAGGGCCTCGAGGAGGCCGTGGTGGTAGTTGTTGGAGAGGGAGAAGGAGAGCCAGTGGTGAGCAGGGTGGGTAGCGGAGCTCATGTCCATATCCATGGCGGCCGCGCGCGTGCCTTGATAGAAGTCTAAGCTAGAAGAAGGGTAGTAGTGCCGGTGCAAGGAGGGGAATGGGACTGACTCTCTGCAGGGAATAGTCAAAGTCCGGTATAAATAGAGAGTGCAAGCTCCGGCCGGTCCCCTGAGCTTGCTTGTTTGAACTGTGCACTGTTCACACACCCCCTCTCTCTAGAGAGGATGTGAATGCGTCCAAGGAAACCACCCGTCCAAGCAGAGTAGAGAGCCTGCACACGGGCCAAGGAGGGCGAGATTAATTAGAGAGAGGGAGTGATTTGGGGAGTAGTTTAATGCATGGTAGCCTCTCGCTTTGCGAAAATCCAAAGGGGCCGGGGGGTGGTAATGGTGGTCGACAACGTGGAGGCGTTCCACGGGGTGGTATGGGCGGTCTCCTTGACCGGAATGGCGGCCGCTGTTCCCCCGCATGCAGCCCCCCGCCATAGCCGCGCGCGCTAGCTAGCCATGCACGCGCCTTTTCTTTTCCCCCTCTCCCTTTTTGTTTGCTCTCTACGCCAAACCCGTGGAGCATAGCTGGAGGAGGGCGTGGGTGGTGGTGCCGTTGCTTTTCTCCACTCTGATGAGTAGTGTTTCACTCCTCCTCCATGGCGCTTCTCACGCGTGGATTAATTTACTTTGATGTGATAAATGGTCTCATTGCTTGGTTACTGCTAGTGTACAAGACTGATGGAGTGTGATATCTCCTATCCTACTTGAAAAGACCGTAAGGTTCTGTCGTTCACCTCGTCCTTCGTATAACATTCCCCCTCCACTCTCGTATTTTATTGGCTTACCAAATAAAATCCTATAATTCATTTAGGTCGATGATTCACGAGCATAACTTTAAACAACTATTTAGACAATCACACTAATATACAAGGTAATCATGGGCTAACATACTATAGAATATTTACACCCGTTTTAACGCACGGGCAAATATCCAGTCTGTTAAAAGGCCCCAACTGCCAAGATATAACGAATTTGTTTGATCCTCGATATATCCAGCGATGGTTCTTTTCAGTGTGATGTGGCTTTACATATATGATGCATTAGGACTCTATTTTAGAATATAAGAAGTTGCATGAATTTACCTTAGAGCAATTATTACCACTTTCACTTGGTAGATTACATATATCTAAATCCTTTCATTGCTTTATTCTCTCCTGAAAATGGCACAAGCAGGTTGGACTCGCAAATTGCCAGGTTTGCCAAGTTGAGATGTTTTATGGGTGGTTGATTGGCGGGCCCAACTCTTGGAAACTGGAATCCGTCAACTAAATTTCTTCTACGAACACGACAAGGGGACTCTCAAGCAATGCATGGTGCAACAATGTGAACCCAAAATTATGTATTATACCCTTTTAAAAATTTAATTATGTATTTTTGACCCTTCAACAAAACAACCTTCAAAAAATCCATGCATGAGTGTATGGAATGCTATTAAGTGATAACCCGCAAAAATTCATCAAATATATGACTACATATGCCATGTGCAAGAGTGATAGAGGAAATTCATTTACCTTTGGTCTTTTTATGGAAAGTATATGATCATATTGTTTGATCGGCCATTTTTTTATTTGGGTACTTTATAGCATATTCTCCACAATCATGAATCCTTTCAAAATTACTGAGAACTTCAGAACATGAAACTTCCCTCCTTAACCCGATCATCCAGGCCCATCTTACATCTTTGAAGTCTTAGATAAGTTTTAAAAAAACTAAAAAGATAAGTTAAAAAAACATCTTATCAATTCCATCATTTCAACTACAGTCAACGTCTATATTGTTTTCCTTTGCATGTTTCAACTAAAGTGTGTGTTTCAGTTGTAATATGCATTTTCTATTGCATTATATGCATCTTAGAGAAAACCACTCTAAGGTTTACTAAACATTCACTCCTTCTCCATGGCGCTTCTCATGTGTAGATTAGTTACCGTGATCTTGTTTACGGCCTAGTACTTGCTTAGTTACTGCTACTTTCTGAATAGTATGGATCACTTACCACATATATCACTAGTGTAAAGCCCGCGCTTTGCTGTCGGTATTATTAGATGTTTTAGTGAGTTTAGCTTTAAGACACCATATAGTACAAAAGTTGCATTCTTTTAGTAAGTATAACTACTAGCAAAGTGCAAATATTATTAAAGTGCATAAACAAACTGAACTGCTCAATTTTTGGCGTGTTTGGTTTTTTGTACAAGGTTAAGGCAAATTCAATAGTCGCATCGTTTGGGAAGTCACAAGCTGGGTTTTATAACGTGTTAATCTAGCAGTTATTGTGCTCTTTTCAAATGTTTTAAAATATGTCTTCCCATGAAGATACATCTTTTCACCAAGGGGCGTGTCTTTCCACAAAGAGACATCCTTTCATCAAGGGTGTGTCTTTTAAACAAAGGACATGGCTGTTAATAAGCCCCAACTGCCAAGATCTAACGATCATGGATGCTGCATTAGGAGTCAATTTTAGAATAGAGAAGGATTTGCGTGATTTTGCATTAAAGCAATTATTACCAGTTTCACTCGATGCATTACGTATATCTAAATCATTTCTTTATGCTTGTTTTCACTTGAACATTGAAATGAGCAGGTTGGACTCACGAATTGCCAGGTTTGCCAAGTTGATATATATGTTTTATGGGTGGCTAACTAGTTGACTCTCAAACGCGGCAGTGTTAAACAAGACAAATAGGAGCAGAATCATGAGGATGAAGGTCAATAATGTTGTCAAAACTACACCAACAACCCAACTCTTGGAAATTGTAATTCATCAATTAAATTTCTTCTAGGAACACGACAAGGGAACTCTCAAGCCATGCATGCTGCAATAATTTGAACCTTGAATTATGCATTATACCTTTTTAATTTTTAAGTTATGTATATTGGACCCTTCAACTAAACTAACCTTCAAAAATCCACGCATGGACCTAAGGAGTGCTATTAAGTGATAACCCGTAAAAATCCATCAAATATATGACTATATATGCCATGTGCAAAAGTTATAAAGGAAATTCATTTACCTTTTGTTTTTTTAATGGAAAATATATTATCATATTGCTTGATGGATTTTTTTATTTGGGATCTTTTTAGCATTCTTCACACTCACGAGTTCTTTCAAAATTACTGAGAAACCTTATAACATGAAACTTCCCACCTTAACCATGGTCATCTAGGCTCATCTCACACCTTTGAAGTCTTGGATAAATTTAAAAATATGTATGAACTTGAAATATTGTCCAGGAATATGAAAAATTCAGCCAAATATGATAAGTTTTTTACATCAAAGGTGATAGAGATATTATTTATCTCTTGATATTTATGCACACCACATAGATAGTCATTTTTTCTTTTATGGAACTATGCACATTATACACTCCTATGGTTCATCACATATACATCTATGAGTATCTTTGTATCCATGCAAAACCATTATTTAGAACAATTACAATGCTATGCTTAAAGTTAGGCTTCTGCTTATTTACTAGTGTAATGGTTTTCTCTACTGCATTTTGCACGTTTCAATTGCATTGAACATCTATTTTGTTTTTGCATGTTTCCACTAATGTTTGTGTTTCAGTTGTATTCTTGTGTTTTCTGTTGCATTACATGCATCTTAGAGAAAACCTCTCTAGGGTTTAGTAAACATTTACTAAAGAATCAAGCCTTAATTTTTGAAGGTTTTAGAAATGTAGGTATTTTTAAACATCAAGTACAATTCAGATGCAAACATATGCCACACCGCCATATGCACACACTCAAACGACGCCTACTAAAGACCGGAGTCGCAAACATATGCCACACCGCCATATGCACACACTCACACAACGCCTACTAAAGACCAGAGTCGCGGATCTTCAAATTGAGGAAGTCATCACTGATTTTTTTATGCCTCTTAGTGAAAAAATATCCCATCTTAATGAGAGAGAGACACAACCATCACCATTCAATCACAGGTTGGTTCTCACAAAGTTCGAGATTTAATAGGGGCAACTTCATGGTCCAAAGTTATAATTTTCCGATGAAGGGTGAAGGGCCAGGCCCTCTATGGATTTAAGGGAGTAGCAAATTTTGAATGTTTCGTCCATAGGAATATTTCTATGAAAACCCTGTGTGTCATAGGAATGGGTCATTAAATTCCTATGGAACCCATCTCTATACCCTTCTTTCCATAGGAATCTACATAAACCTGAGGTCAAACCTCATTTTATTTTTCCTTTGTGAAGTCCAATGCACCTGTACTCTATCTCTCTACCCTCTCTTGTCATTCCTCTAAAATTCGTGTGTCCATCTCATGCGCACCGTCCAAGACACACCTTATGAAATTTCCGTGTTTCGATATCCCGCAGGAACTCATGGTACATGGCATTTGATTCCTGCGATCCAAAGAAGCCCTTGGTTACCTAACATCATAGTCGTTCATTGTTTAAAATAATCTGGTCTCTGGATGAAACGCACTTACTCAGGGCTGGAGCATAGTTGGTGAACTGTGATGCACCGGACGTACGTACGTGTGTGATAACCCGTGATATAATCTCTTCTATCTAATTAAAAGACCGTGGGACAATCTTTCTCCGATCGATTTTCCTCCTGTTTCCGGACATGAGGCGCTGTCGCCGATCACGTAGCAGCGATGCATTGGCGCATGTGTCGCGCCGCCGATGAGGAACCGATCGAGCAGCCGGTGGAGCACGCCGCGGCACGTCCGGCGATCTCGGCTTAATCAAACCATCAGCGCCAGGGCTTCTCCCTTATCAACGCATAAACTATGTTATCTAATAATGTACCTCCATCCTCAAGAAGATGTACTCCCGCATGGTCTGGACTATTCGCCATCGGTACGTTACTAGACAAACAAAACGTTTTTTTAAGCGAGAAATGTAGACAGAATGGATAGCCAGCCATCGCCAGGCAGCTGGTTAAGCCCGTGCGTGCGTGCGTGCCGCCCAGCCCAGGCCCTGCTCTGCTTGGTTTTGGACCTGGTCGACATGAGAGGATGAGGCATGCATTTATATACGTCGCAGCGTACACGTGCGAGGTTTTAAGGACATGTACACGTCTGGACGCGACGTGCATGCATGCATATGCATATGTCGCCTTGGCCCCTGGCTTGGACATGGTGCTATTTTGTCATATCTATACTACTACACCACATGCCGTATGTGGTGAGCAGCTCCAAGCAAACAAAAAAAGAATTATGTACTACCACACCAGTTCCACTTTGGATCGAATTCATTAACTATATATGTATGAGTATGTGGTGTGAGTGTGCACGATTAGCTTCTTTGGAATAAAGAAAAAGTCTAAAATAAACCTTAAACTCGTAGTCTAAGTTTGATTCAAACCTTGAACTATTAATCCTGGAAATCAGCACCCTAACCTTATCGATCCTCGTTAATCCCCGATCCTACACCATTCTGGACATGTTTGTCGAAGTGGGAAAAGACAATCCCGACCTGGATTAGACATTTTTCTCACCAACGAGGCAACGACCATGGCACACATTATCTTCTTCCTAATCTCTCTCTCTCATGTGCAAGGTGAGCGCCCAGACTACTGCGGAGATGTATGAGGCGACCCGTTGATGCTAAGGGTCACGAGTCACAGCAGGCACTATGAGCTCGTATACGACATCCTTGGAACACATGAAGAAATTGTTCAAGTCTGGCTTGGGCTCAAGCGGGGCAAGCGCATCCGCGAGCTATTGCCGGAGCACGCAGACGGGCGAGAGGAAGAGGACCGCCCCTCTACCTCCAGGCTTAGAGCATCTCCAACAGGTGCGCGGTAGCGCGGCACCGCTAAGTTTTTTTGGCAGCGTTGAAATAATATTTTAGCGCGCGTAGGAGGGTGGTTGCTTTATAAGGCGCTGCAAAATTTAGCACTCCACTATAGCGCTTCACCAGGCGCGGTAAAACCCAGCGCGCGTTTGGAATTTTTTTGAAACAATACATACGAAAAAATATATGAAACAACACATAGTTTAGAACTTTAAATTTCATAGCATAGTTCCCCAAACCACAAGCCAGTTCATACGATGCTAATAAAAATAAATAAAACGATACTAAATAAAACTACTCCTCGTCCTCCTCAATGGTGTAGTCCGACGACGTAAATGCATAGAGCCACCGAGGATCTTCATTGTCCCAGGTCGATGTAGGTCCTAGCTTGATCTGGGCTTCTGCATGTTACTTCCGCGCATATGCTTGTCCGCCAGACGCACGGCTTGCTCTACCCTCCTTTGCACGCAGAACTCGTTCTCGGCGGTGACATCCCGCGGGAAGCGCTCGCGCTACACCGCCATGGCATGCTCGTCCGCCTTGGCGATGAGGAGGCGGCGCTATGTCCGTTGGAGGCGGCGATCCTCGTCGTTGATAAGTCACGGGGGAGGCGCGAGCTCCTGCGCCTGCTCGCGCATCCGCACATCGGTGAACTTCATCTGTGACCAAGGCCGCTCGGGGCGCCACGCCGCCGCATCGTACGCGCGGGCGGCCTAGTGGGCAGTCTCGAACGTGCCGAGCCTGAGACGTGTATCGCCGGAGTGGATCTTCGAGTAATACACGCCAGAGGGGCGGGCGGACGTCGCGATAGCCGGACCTGCTCCGGGGGTGCAGCGGCATGGCAGGGCACTGGAAGAGGCGAGGGGAGAAGGCGCGGCGGCGGCGGGGCACTGGAAGAGGCGAGGAAGAAGGCACGACAGGAGGGAAAGAGTAGCGGCGGGCGCTTGCGCACGGCTTTTAACCAGCGCGCTGGTTGACGCGTGCCAAAACGGTTGCACGCGCTGCCGCTTTTTCCCCGCACGCACATCTTTTTCACGCTCAAACTTTCCCGTGTCTGCTGGAGCGCGCCGCGCAGCCTCTCGCGCGCCAAATTGTTGGTTTATCCAGCGTGTCGAATATTTCGCGCGCATTTGGAGATGCTCTTAGTCTAATTCTGCTGACGGCTTGACGCTCAATCAATTTCGACCATCCTCAACTGAAGCGTCTCGCTACCATAAACTTTCGCCGCCAGCCATCTTCACATCTTCACCGGAATTCCTACCACAACATTAGGTTCCTGGTAATTCGTGATTCCTTTTGATTTTCCCAGCATCCACTATTGCTACTCCAGTGAGTGGAGGGTCCGGTCTGGATGTTCGCCTCCACGCGCGCCCCTAGGTAGATGATGCAACTGTAGTGTAGATGAGAGAGAGAGAATGACTAGCGACAGATATTTTTAGGCAAATGACTATTGACTAGAGACGTAAGTGATCCCGGCCAGGATCAGATGTTTTCCTGTTGTGCCAAACAAAAATAGGGTCGGAATTAACCGGGATCAATAAGATGAGGGTGCTGATTTTAGGGATTAAGGCCCCGTTCGGATCTTCTCCACGGGCCAGCTTCCCAAAACAGGTGCGTGAAGCCACTCCGAACGCCCCAGCTTCTCGAAGCTGGCTTCCCGGAGACAAGAATCGGCCCGTGTAATTTCCGCGGAGACGAGGAGCAGCGGAAGCCCCGCTTCACAAAAACGAGAAGGTGAAGTTCGTCAAAATTACGTGGGTATTGATGGAGTCACGTACCTAGGGTAGGGTCACAGACCTGATCTAAGTACCCTGCCCGAGGACACCCTTAGAAGAGATCACCTTCCAGTCGACTTACGAGGGACTCACTCGACTGACTTGAAGGACTCGACCACGAAGACTCACTCGACCACCAGAAGGTCAAAAGGCACTCTGCACTGCAACGGTCTGTAATTAAGTAGACTTTATGATAGTAAAGACACTTTATGTGGGGCGTTACCAGTAACGCCCCGGTCTTAATGTACCTTAAACCCTTCATTACGTGGGTTGGCTGGGGACCTGGCGCACTCTATATAAGCCACCCCCCTCCACAGGCAGAAGGGTTCGGCACCTTGTAATCCATATACACATAATCCACTCGACCGCCTCCGGGCTCCGAGACGTAGGGCTTTTACTTCCTCCGAGAAGGGCCTGAACTCGTACATCTCTTGTGTTTACAACATCTCCATAGCTAGGACCTTGCCTCTCCATACCTACCCCCACTCTACTGTCAGACTTCGATCCACGACAGTTGGCGCCCACCGTGGGGCGGGTGTCTTAGCGATTTTGTGGAGAAGTTGCGATTCTTCCGAGTACTTTCATCATGGTGGCTGCTGGAGTTATGGTCGAGGGTCGAGAGATCCGTCTCGGTGCTCTCACCTTCGTCGCCGACGACTCCGCCTGGCTCCAGGAGGCTCCACTCGACGTCGATGCGCTCCCCGTCCGCGGTGCGACGCATTTTCGCGCATGTGTCCGCGGCGTTCTGCTGCGGCAACCGTCGACCCCGTATCGGTCGACTCCCCCATCGGTCACCCTCCCGGTCTCCCGCCAGCGCAAGCGCTCGGGCCGGTCGAGGCTTCAGCGGTGGGTGAGGCACGCGGTGGCTCGCTAGACGGCCACCACCCAAGTTGCGGCAATCGAGCCCGACGAATCTCTCTACGGCTTGTTCGATCTGTCGACTGGCTCAGTAGAGACTGCATCCGAGTGCGATAGCAGTGATCCAGCAGCGGAAATCCTGATGGTCGACGGGCCCCGCAGTCCCCCTGGCTTCGCCCGTGATGGTGGGGCAGGCGACGGAGGCGACCCCGAACGAGACCACGAAGAGTACCAGCCCGAGCCACTCGACTCTCTGCAAAGAGAGGAACTTCGCCGCAGGAACGTGGATGCCCTGCATACTCCCATCGCGGGAGAAACCCCCGAGGCTCGCGCCTTGGAGGAGGCACGTTTGGCCAACTTGGCCGAACGCGCTCGCTTGGAGAATCTTCAGCGAGCACTTGACGAGCGCGCGCGGCAACGAGTTCCCGACGCCAGTCGACGTCAACTCTTCCCGCCGACTCAGGTATATCGAACCCCAATCCAGAATTTAGCAGCTGCGACCCGTATAGCAGAGTCCATCCAGCCCTCTCAGTCGGAAGCTGGCAGAGGCTTGATGCAGATCAGGGATCTGCTCCGGGCAGCAGGAGATCAGAATTCAGCCGTGTCGCAGTCGCGCAACAGAATTCACAGTCGATCCGTCGCTGCGAATACGGTTCAGTCGGCTCACAGTCCCAGATCGCCTCCGCGGCGTGAAGGACGCGAGATTCGGCGAGACCAATATGGAGACCGACACGACCGAGATGATAGGCGTCGAGTGCCCACTTCCCCTCCGAGGGGTGGGTCCTACGCTCCTCGTCAGCAAGATGACAGACGTCAGCTCAGTGCAGGGCGAAGAGTTCCAGTCGACCCCAGAGAACCAGGCTTCGACGCGCGATCCATTATCGTGCAAGGCTTGGTCGACCGGAACAGAGCCCATCGAGGTGGACTCGACAGAGATGCGCCCACAAGCAGTCGAGTGCACGTTTCTGGTCCGGAATGTTTCAGCAGAGCTATCAGAGCCACAGTGATTCCTCCAAATTTCAGGTTGGCAACAAGAGTCAGCAAGTTCACCGGTGAGTCTAAGCCTGAAACTTGGCTTGAGGACTACCGAGTGGCAGTTCAGATTGGTGGTGGGAATGACGAGGTGGCCATGAAGCATCTGCCCCTCATGTTGGAAGGTTCTGCTAGAGCGTGGTTGAATCAGTTACCTCCTAGCAGTATTTACACTTGGGAAGATCTGTCCTGAGTGTTTGTCAGAACGTTTGAAGGAACTTGCAAGCGACCGGCTGGATTGACGGAGCTGCAAGTCTGCGTGCAGAAGACCAATGAGACTCTCAGGGAGTATATTCAGAGATGGATCACTTTGCACCATACTGTGGAGAATGTGTCTGATCATCAGGCAGTCTGCGCCTTCAAGGATGGTGTCAAGAACAGAGAATTGAGTTTGAAATTTGGTCGAACCGGAGACATGACCTTGAGTCGGATGATGGAAATTGCTACCAAGTACGCCAACGGTGAAGAAGAAGACCGACTCCGAAGCGGCAAGCACAAGCCGAGCCAGTCGGAGAAGGGAAACACCAGTCGGAAACAGAAGCGGAAGGCTGAACCGGCAGCTCCTGGAGAGGCTCTGGCCGTGGCTCATGGAAAGTTTAAGGGGAAACCAAAAGGATCCTGGAACCCTAAGAAGGTAAAGGATAAAGAAGGGAACGACGTGATGGATATGCCGTGTCACATCCACACGAAGAAAGACGAAGAGGGAAATATCATTTACCCAAAACATACCACTCGCCAATGTCGACTCCTGATCCAGCAGTTTCAAGGAAAACAGTCTAAAGACAAGGAAAAGGAGTCAGACAAGGCCGAAGACAAGGAGGACAGTGAGGAAGGATATCCGCATGTCAACTCCACTCTGATGATCTTTGCAGATGTGGAAAGCAAGAGTCGACTGAAAGTCATTAACCGCGAGGTGAACATGGTTACCCCAGCAAAAGCAAATTATCTGAGATGGTCCCAAACACCCATCACATTCGACCAATCAGATCACCCGACTCATATTGCCACCCCTGGGAGGCAAGCTCTGGTGGTCGATCCAGTTGTCGAAGGCACTCGACTGACAAAAGTGCTGATGGACGGTGGTAGCGGGCTGAATTTGTTGTATGCAGACACACTGAAAGGAATGGGCATTCCGATGTCCCGATTGAGCACCAGTAACATGAGCTTTCATGGAGTTATACCAGGGAAGAAAGCCGAGTCACTCGGCCAAATAGCTCTGGACGTGGTGTTTGGTGATTCGAAACATTTTCGCAAAGAGAAGTTGACGTTTGAGGTCGTAGATTTTCAGAGTGCATATCATGCCATTTTGGGGAGACCAGCTTATGCACGGTTCATGGCTCGACCATGTTACGTGTACCTCAAATTGAAGATGCCCGGCCCCAAAGGAGTGATCACTGTCACCGGTGATCGGAAAAAGGCAGAAGAGTGCTTTCAGAAGGGATCAAAGATTGCTGATTCCCAGGTGACAGCGGTCGAGTTTGAAGAATACAAGCAAAACGCAGATCTGAGTGATTTGCTGCGATCCAAGAAACCCGCCACAGAATCTGCATTTCAGTCGTCCGGTGAGACGAAGCATGTTCACATTCACCCGACCGACCCCGATGCAGCCCCGACCCACATCTCCACAGCACTCGACCCGAAATAGGAAGAAGCGCTCATCCAGTTCCTCCGTGAGAACTGGGACATTTTTGCATGGAAGCCCGTTGACATGCCAGGTATTCCCAGGGGACTGGCTGAGCATCGCCTAAGAGTCGACTCATCAGCAAAACCAGTCAAAGAGCATCTTCGGCGGTCCGCTGTCCAGAAGAGAAAAGCCATTGGTGAGGAAGTGGCTCGACTGTTGGCGGCAGGATTTATCCGAGAGATATACCACTCCGAGTGGCTCGCTAATGTCGTCATGGTTCCTAAGAAGGACAAATCGCTCCGAATGTGCATTGATTTCAAGGACATCAACCGGGCCTGCCCGAAAGATCATTTTCCTCTCCCTCGCATAGATCAAATTGTTGACTCGACCGCGGGATGCGAGAGATTGTCTTTTCTAGACGCCTACTCCGGGTACCACCAGATCCGTCTGTACGGACCCGACGAGGTAAAAACAGCTTTCATCACTCCATTCGGGTGCTTCTGCTATATCACCATGCCATTCGGCCTCAAGAATGCCGGAGCCACATTTATGCGAATGATTCAGAAGTGTTTACTCACTCAAATCAGTCGGAATGTGGAAGCGTATATGGATGATATCGTCGTCAAGTCACGAAAAGGTTCCGACCTGCTCGCTGACCTCGCCGAAACATTTGCCAACCTCAGAAGGTATGATATCAAGCTCAATCCATCAAAGTGCATATTCGGAGTTCCTGGTGGCAAGTTACTCGGTTTTCTCGTTTCCGAGCGAGGGATCGACGCTAATCCTGAAAAGGTCGGCACTATTCTCCAAATGAAACGCCCTGTGCGAGTGCACGATGTCCAGAAGCTTACTGGATGCTTGGCCGCATTAAGTCGATTCATCTCACGACTCGGTGAAAAGGCATTGCCTCTTTACCGACTGATGAAGAAGGCAGACAAGTTCGAGTGGACTCCAGAAGCTGATGCAGCGTTTGCCGAGCTAAAAGCTCTACTCTCCACCCAGCCAGTGCTTGCTGCTCCAATCAGCAAAGAGCCTCTGTTTATTTATATCGCAGCCACAGGACAAGTCGTCAGTACAGTGCTTACGGTCGAGCGGGAAGAAGAAGGAAAAGCTTTCAAAGTTCAGCGCCCAGTGTATTATTTGTCTGAAGTCTTGACTCCATCCAAGCAGAGATATCCTCATTATCAGAAGCTTGTGTATGGAATATACATGACCACAAAGAAGGTTGCTCATTATTTCTCTGATCATTTCATCACAGTCGTCAGCGACGCTCCACTATCAGAGATCTTGCACAACAGAGATGCAACTGGTCGAGTGGCGAAATGGGCGATTGAACTTCTTCCCCTTGATATCAAGTTTGAGGCAAAGAAAGCCATTAAGTCCCAGGCAATAGCAGATTTCCTCGCCGAGTGGATTGAACAGCAGCAGCCGACTGAAGTTCACTCGGAGCATTGGACCATGTTTTTTGACGGCTCTAAGATGTTGAATGGTTCCAGTGCAGGGGTTGTCCTGGTTTCCCCCAGAGGAGATAAGCTCAGATATGTGCTCCAGATTCACTTTGATTCCTCCAACAATGAGGCAGAGTATGAGGCCCTCTTATACGGATTGCGCATGGCCATTTCACTCGGCGTCCGTCGCCTGATGGTCTATGGCGATTCAGATTTAGTGGTCAACCAAGTGATGAAGGAGTGGGACGTGAGAAGCCCAGCCATGACTGGATACTGCAGTGCAGTGGGGAAGCTGGAAAAGAAGTTCGAGGGGTTGGAGCTCCATCATATACCCCGACTGAAAAATCAAGCAGCTGATGATCTAGCAAAGATAGGTTCCAAGAGAGGAGCCATTCCGAGTGGCGTGTTCTTGGAGCATATACACACTCCGTCAGTCAAAGAAGATCCTTTCACCGAAGAAGCTCCACAGCCCAAGAGTGCCACAGATCCGACTGAGGTTGAAGTCCCAGCAGTGGTTGACTTGGTCATGGAAGTCTTGGTGATCATTCCCGACTGGACAGTTCCGTATATCGCGTATATCCTGAGAAAAGAACTTCCAGAGGATGAGGAAGAGGCTCGACAGATCGTCCGTCGATCTAAAGCCTTTACCATAATCAAAGGACAGTTATATAGAGAAAGCGCGACTGGAGTTGGTCAGAAGTGCATAACACCAGAAGAAGGTCGAATCATCCTTAATGATATCCACTCGGGAACCTGTGGTCATCATGCGTCCTCTCGGACCATCGTGGCCAAAGCATACCGAGCCGGATTTTACTGGCCGAAGGCGAATGAGATGGCAAAGGAAATAGTGGATAAGTGCGAGGGATGTCAGTTCTACTCGAATATGTCGCACAAGCCTGCATCAACTCTGAAGACCATCCCACTCGTCTGGCCTTTCGCAGTATGGGGGCTCGACATGGTTGGTCCTTTGAGAACAGGTCGGAGTGGCTTCACGCACGTACTGGTGGCAGTCGACAAGTTCACCAAGTGGATTGAGGCTAAACCAATCAAGAACCTTGACACCGGTACTGTTGTTAGTTTCATCAGGGAACTGATATTCAGATATGGAGTCCCGCACAACATCATTACGGATAATGAGTCAAACTTTGACTCGGAGGAATTCAGGGATTTCTGCAACTCTCAAGGCACACGAGTCGACTACGCTTCAGTCGCCCATCCACAGTCGAATGGACAAGCAGAGCGAGCCAATGGTCTGATCTCAAGGGATTGAAACCCCGACTGATGCGTGATCTCAAGCATGCGGCTGGAGCGTGGGTCGACGAACTTCCCTCGGTGCTTTGGGGGCTGCGGACCACGCCTAATCGATCGACCGGAAGAACTCCATTCTTCTTGGTCTACGGAGCTGAAGCAGTCTTGCCGAGTGATCTTCTCCACAATGCTCCTCGAGTTGAAATCTACAACGAAGCAGAAGCTGAACAAGCGCGGCAGGACGCAGTCGACCTTTTAGAGGAAGAAAGGGAGATGGCTCTGATCCGGTCGACCATCTACCAACAAGATTTGCGTCGTTTCCATGCCAGAAATGTGAGGGGTCGAGCCTTCCAGGAAGGAGATTTGGTTCTCCGAGTGGATCAGAAGAAACAACACAAGCTTGCTCCTTCTTGGGAAGGACCCTTCATCGTCACCAAAGTTCTCCACAACGGGGCGTACCGTCTTTACAACGTCGAACATAATATCGACGAGCCCCGAGCTTGGAACGCGGAACTACTCCGCCCATTTTACACTTAAGTTTATCACTCGGATGAGTTGCAATAAAGTGTCATAGTTCCTCCATAATTTTTGTCACTTTTTATTTTGTCCAATAAAATTTTCCCCTCAGTGGGTGACTTAGCCGCGAATCCGTTTCGCCTAAGCTTGTAAAAATCCTTACCGAGTGGCGAGCCAGACTTCCACTCGGAGGCTTAGCTGCGAATCCGTTTCGCCTAAGATTAAATAAAATCCTACCGAGTGGTGAGCCAGACTCCCACTCGGAGGCTTAGCTGCTAATCCGTTTCGCCTAAGATTAAATAAAATCCTACCGAGTGGTAAGCCAGACTTCCACTCGGAGGCTTAGCTGCAGTCCAAGTGCTCGCCTAAGGTATAAAAATCCTACCGAGTGAAGAGCAATCCTCTCACTCGGGGGCTTAGCTGCAGTCCAAGTACTCGCCTAAGTTATGAAAATCCTACCGAGTGGTAAGCCAGACTTCCATTCGGGGGCTTAGCTGCAGCCCAGTGCTCGCCTAAGATATAAAAATCCTACCGAGTGAAGAGCAAACCTCTCACTCGGGGGCTTAGCTGCAGCCCAGTGCTCGCCTAAGTTATGAAAATCCTACCGAGTGGTAAGCCAGACTTCCACTCGGAGGCTTAGCTGCAGTCCAAGTACTCGCCTAAGTTATGAAAATCCTACCGAGTGGTAAGCCAGACTTCCACTCGGGGGCTTAGCTGCAGTCCAAGTACTCGCCTAAGTTATG
>NC_057812.1:690640893-690648281 GCF_018294505.1 Triticum aestivum
AACCTCTCAATCGGGGGCTTAGCTGCAGTCCAAATACTCGCCTAAGTTATGAAAATCCTACCGAGTGAAGAGCAAACCTCCCACTCGGGGGCTTAGCTGCAGCCCAGCGCTCGCCTAAGTTATCAAAATCCTACCGAGTGAAGAGCAAACCTCTCACTCGGGGGCTTAGCTACAGCCCAGTGCTCGCCTAAGTTATCAAAATCCTACCGAGTGAAGAGCAAACCTCTCACTCGGGAGGCTTAGCTGCAGCCCAGCGCTCGCCTAAGTGGATTAAGGAATAAGTTGACTGCAGTGAGCGTCTTGCTTTGAACCTGCAAAAGACATTTCGAGCCGAAAGCAATCATATTCAAACACCAAATTCAAGTTCAGATTGATACCTAAAGGAACCGAAAGTGCTCAGGCGCTAAGCCTGTTAAGGTTTATCGGTTACAACTCCACTCGGCATACCGAGGCAAATTTAAAGCGTCGAGCTTAGAAGAAGTTTTTTACCCCTCCTGTGGAGGGCTGGAAGGTGCAACAAACTCATCAAGATCAATTCCATCTGCGATCCGAGTGGCAGCAGCAAGGAAAGTTTCCATAAAGGACCTGAAGTCGTGTTTCTTGGTGTTGGCCACCCGGAGGGCAGCCAGCTTGTCTTCTCGCGCATCTTTGAAGTGGACTCGGGCCAGACACAGAGCAACATCTGCACCACACCGAGCCGAGGACTTTTTCCACTCCTGCACTCGACCAGGGACAGCGTTCAAACGAGCCATCAGCGACTCGAGGTCGTTCTGGAGTGTCTCCCCGGGCCAGAGCGTTGAGTCGATGCGAGATGTGGCGACCTTCAGCCTTGCAAGATAGTCCACGGCAGCTGCAACACGGGACTCCAGTCGAAAAACATTCATGGCAACTTCGTCGTTCACCGGAGAATTGACGGGATCAAGGTTTGGTTCCAGTCGGCTAGTCTCTTCTTCAAAGTTTTGACAAAATTCTGCAAGGACGATCACAGAGTCAAGGCAATGGTCGAATGAAAAAACCACAGTTGAAAATGATTGTTGAGCGTAAAGGTTTACCTTCAAGCATAAGAAACAGCTTCTTGGCAAGGCCACTCAGGAAGACCTCCAGGTCATTTTTCTTCCCAAGAACAGCTTTCAGAGTAGCATTTTCTTGCTCAAGCTTTGTGACTGAAGCTAACTTCTCATCAACAAGCTTGATCTTCTCAGCCAGTTCAAGGTCTTTTTTCCTTTGGGCCTCCCTCACCTTACCTGCAAGTTACAGCAAGATCAGATTTTGAAACAAATGAAGGGAAAAAGCCGTCGTCGAGGTCTCACCAAACATACCTTCAGTCTCCTCCTTCGCCCTCGTCAGATTCTCCTGAACCAGCTTCAAATTCAGCTCGAGCTGAATGTGCTTGTTTTCCAGTTCAGTGTAGCGAGCCGCAAGGTCAAAGGAGTTCTGCGAAGAACCAATCGACTAAATGTCAAAGATAATTCACTTCCGAGTGGAAAAGGAAAAATCACGCGTTTCTAAGACTACAGCCGAATTCAAGCATTCGACCGTAGTCTCGGGGACTACACCCAGTGGGTGCACTCAGCGTGCCCCCACTAATCCTATTGAAGACAGAGTCGACCAGTCGACCGGTTTGCAAAATCCAGTCGCCATAGTCGAATGACAGAAAGACTGAAATTATGAAGCCTAAGACCGACTGCCAGCAGTCGACCTTAGCCTTGGGGACTACACCCAGTGGGTGCACTCAGCGTGCCCCCACCGGTTTGAGAAATCCATTCGCCATAGTCGAATGACGGAAAGACTGAAATTACAAAGCCTAAGGCCGACTGCCAGCAGTCGACCTTAGCCTTGGGGACTACACCTAGTGGGTGCACTCAGCGTGCCCCCACCGGTTTGCGAAATCCATTCGCCATAGTCGAATGACGGAAAGACTGAAATTATAAAGCCTAAGGCCGACTGCCAGCAGTCGACCTTAGCCTTGGGGACTACACCCAGCGGGTGCACTCAGCGTGCCCCCGCTAACACGGAGTTTAAATCGACACACCCAGTGGGTGACTACTATAAATTCTGGAAAGAAAAGTTTTTGATAGCATATCCTAACAGAACAAATGGTGGTCGACTGACCTGAACATTGCTTTGGAGGGCGGAACTGGCGTCGTAAGCTGCCTGGCTCGCATCCCGGATGGTCTTCAACTGCTCCATCATGATCCCTGCCTGGCGTATCGCCTCCTTCGCTGCGCTAGCTTGGTCCTCTGGGACGTGGTGCGTCGTGAAGAGGGAGGGCTGCAGAGCACTCGTCAGCGGATCTGTGAAGGACACAGTGTGTCGAGTGGCGTTTTCCTCCTCCGCGACCAGAGTCTCAGGCACCGTCACATCCTGGGGCACCCTGCTGGCAGACGCTTTCCTTCTCATTCTGTGCTTCAGCGGTTCCTCATCTTCATCATCATCAGGGAGAGTGATAACAACATTGGGTGGAGCTACAAAAAAGAATCAGAGTTAGAGATCATGGTCGACTAGAAACGGTGTTAAGAGTATAGTACCAGGTCTTGAGGTTGCTGCGTCCTCCATCTCATGGTCGTCAGCCCGGGCTGAGGTCTCAAAAGTAGCAGCACTGCAACTCCAAAGAATCAGTCGACTGACTCTAGTGCCAACCAGAGATAAAGTTCGCACGAAACAAGAAGACTTAAGCAGCATGATTACCCTGATATGGTGGGGATGGACAACTTCATCTTCGGCAGGAGCTTGGTCGGCTTTGACGGGGCCGCCCTGGGCTACTTCGACGCCTTTTCAGTCGGCGCCGGAGAGGTGGTCCGAGGGCGCTTGGTCGACTGTGTAACAGTCGCAACCCCCTTGCCACGTTCAGTCGCAGGGTCATGGACAAGCTTCGACCGCCTTTCCGAGCGCGGCGGTGCGACCTCCTCCTCCTCCTCCTCCTCTTCCTCATCCTCATCGTCATCATCATCATCGTCATCATCGTCATCATCATCCTCAGCGGCGTCCGAGTCCCACTCCTCCTCCTGGCTCTCGCCCCCACTCGCTTCTCCCTCCTCGGTCGGAGCCTGTGCTCCATTGGGCATCGAGTACAGCTCAGTGAGGGCCTGATAGACATCAAGACAAAGATCAGTCGACCGATCGGCAGAGAAAACAGAGATAAAAGCGACGAGAATACAATGGGAAGTGGAGCAGACATACCTTGTTTGGATCACTGTGGCAGTCGAGTGGAGGAATCCTTCTGGCTCCGCGAGGGTTATCCTTGTTCCCAGTAACAGCGGCCATCCACCTTTCCAGAGTGGCATCGTCGACTGCTTCTGGATTGACCCGAGTCACATCCTCAGTCCCGCAGTACAACCACATGCAATGGCTCCGGAACTGAAGAGGCTGGATACGACGCCTAAGAAAAACCTCCAGGAGATCCATACCCGTCACTCCCTCCCGAACCAACTGAACTACACGCTCCATCAGCATCTTCACGTCAGCTTTCTCCTCCGGAATCACCTTCAGAGAGGAGGGCTTGTTCACTCGGCCCATGGTGAACTGAGGGAGTCCACTCGACTGCCCCGGCGTTGACTGATCCTGGCAGTAGAACCAGGTCGACTGCCAGCCTCTGACTGACTCGGGAAATGTCATGGCTGGGAAGGTGCTCTTGTTCCTCATCTGGATCCCCAGACCCCCACACATTTGGACAACTCGAGTTTTTTCGTCGCCTGGGCTCGCCTTCTTCACGGTCTGAGAGCGACACGTGAATATGTGCTTGAACAAGCCCCAATGCGGTCGACAACCCAGAAAACTCTCACACATGGACACAAATGCGGCAAGATAGGCGATAGAATTCGGGGTGAAGTGGTGGAGTTGCGCTCCAAAGAAGTTCAAGAAACCACGGAAGAAAATGCTCGGCGGCAAAGAGAATCCGCGGTCGACATGGGTAGCCAGAAGCACGCACTCACCCTCTTCAGGCTGGGGCTGCCACTCTTTCCCCGGAAGCCTCGCGGCTCCATGAGGGATCAGGCCCTCGTTGGCCATGTCGAGGAGATCCTTCTCCGTGATGGTCGAATGGATCCAATCTCCCTGGACCCAGCCTTTCGGCAGGCGAGATCTAGACGAAGACCCACCACGACTGGTGGATCTCCCCTTCGCCTTCTCCGTCGCCGACGCCTTCTTCACGCGTTCCAACGCTGCCGTCTTCTCCTTGACCATGGCTGCCGGCGGGACGCGCGAGGAGAAGTTGTGCGGAGGCGAGAGCGAGCGCGTTGGGCAGAGACGAAGGGAGCAGAGAGAGAATGCTGAGGCACTGTTCAAAAAACCCTCGCCGGGCGCATTTATAAGATCCCTTCCGAGTGGATGACAGGTGGGCCCGGTCGATCTAATCATATCCTGAAACAGTTGCGCGAGCGTGATACGTGGCGAAAAAAGCGGCGCGGGGATCGAGGCGTCTATGCCCCGTCCCATCCGAGCGCCGCGGTCCGCTCCGCTTCGCGCGCTCCCCCAAATTCCGTATCCCGCGGAATCCGCGAACGGCAGATCAGTCTGCCAGACGCGGGATTTCCTGCGATCCGTCGCTCGGAAATCAGCGAAGTCCAAAAGATCACTCGACGAAGAAAAAGAATGGATCGAGTCTACTGAAAAAAAGTTGTTCACTATCAACAGAGAGAATTTTTTGGTTCAAAACAACGCACGACCAGTATGCGAAAGCTAATCGGAAACAACATTAACTCCTTCATCACTCAAGCCTCAATCCATTCGGGGGCTAATGATGGAGTCACGTACCTAGGGTAGGGTCACAGACCTGATCTAAGTACCCTGCCCGAGGACACCCTTAGAAGAGATCACCTTCCAGTCGACTTACGAGGGACTCTCTCGACTGACTTGAAGGACTCGACCACGAAGACTCACTCGACCACCAGAAGGTCAAGAGGCACTCTGCACTGCAACGGTCTGTAATTAAGTAGACTTTATGATAGTAAAGACACTTTATGTGGGGCGTTACTGTCTTAATGTACCTTAAACCCTTCATTACGTGGGTTGGCTGGGGACCTGGCGCACTCTATATAAGCCACCCCCCTCCACAGGCAGAAGGGTTCGGCACCTTGTAATCCATATACACATAATCCACTCGACCGCCTCCGGGCTCCGAGACGTAGGGCTTTTACTTCCTCCGAGAAGGGCCTGAACTCGTACATCTCTTGTGTTTACAACCTCTCAAAGCTAGGACCTTGCCTCTCCATACCTACCCCCCACTCTACTGTCAGACTTAGATCCACGACAGGTATGCCACCGCTAAGTTGCGTACCGGTTCGATCTGTTTTCTCCCCAGCTCCCGCACGAACAAGGCAGCAGACGTGGACGCATGGTCATCCACAATGAACCGGACCTGCAGCCCATGTGACCATCTAAGTTCCCTAACGGGCCATCTTCCTATAGCCCAGCACCAGCCCATGCAGCGTGGAGAGAAACTGGCCACGGCCTGCTGAACACACGCTACTCCTGGCGAGAAGCTGGAAGCTGGCGAGAGAAGCAGGAGACGAGAATTTCCTGAAGCTGGAGAGCTTCCGAACGGGCCCTAAGAGTACAAGGTTTGATTCAGACTTGGCGTACAAATTCAAGGTTTATTTTAGACTTTTTCCTTGGAATAACAATGGTTTCGGAGAGCTGGCCTGGGTGCATAGATTTGTCATGTACCGATGGTGCGGTGGTCTCTGCATGCGTTGCGCGCATGCATGATTGGCTGCATGTGGATATTACTAATTAATTCAGGCCCATGCAGGCGTGCCGGCCGTTGACTGGGTCTGGTGGGTACGTACGTTGGAGATGAAATACGTCCTGTCGATCTTTTCTTTTCTTTTTTGCCTGTCGATCTGACTGACATGTTGTTAACAGCTACAGTAGTATACCGACGCCAAAAAAAAAAGGTACAGTGGTATACGTAGATTAGGGGAGCAAACTGTGGGCGGGCGACGATCGCATAAGCTGAATATCCAGTGTCTATTCCCTCAAAAAAAAATCCAGTGTCTATATCTGGTTTCGAGATATATATAACCTCTTGAGGAAACACATTTCCACTGGTCTGGGATTTTTCTGTTTGGGCCTACAATTATTTGTAGCCATCGGCTAAGGCCCATGTAGAGCTTTTTTTCTTAACTTGGGTCGACATTCTTTTTGGCAAAACAACACCTAGCTAGTCCTAGCTAGGCCCAGGAAGGCAGGATCTCAAGCCAATCACCACCGTCGGATCCGCCTCGAACGGCCATCCACATGGACTACTCAAGATGGTATGCATCGTCCATGTTAGTGGAACATGATTAGCCAAGAGTCCAGGAGATGAAAGATGTGTACGTGTAAACCTGGGAATAGTCTGTAATCCAAACCAAACCCAGACCAACCCATACATGTAGAGTCCAGCAATCAAACCAAATCAATCCAAACTTTAAGTGCTACAGTCCAAACCAAACCAAACTGCTCATATTTTGAAGCCTGTACGTGTGTCCAAACCTGTTCGGCTTCTATAAATGAATCCACATGTACTATATTAGCCCATGGCTTGCCTGTGCACTACAAGTGCTTGAGTCTAATCAGCTTTCATGGTATCAGATAGGTCACGCTCCTGACCTAGACGGCCATCCACCTCCTCTTCTTCTGGTGTGGCCATGGCGCCTCCTGATGCTGATGCTCTCGCGGCCGACGCTGCCGCCAAGTCCGCTCACTGGGCACTAGACGTTGTTGTTCCCAGCGCCAAGGCCATAATTCCCGTCACTTTGGACCTGCACACAGGCAGCAACTCACAGTGGCGCAAACTTGTGGAGAACGCGCTCGTCACGTATGCCCTCGAGGACCATATCAACGACGACCCGCGGCAGAGCCCATGGCCCAGTGGCTCCGCGATGGTTGTACGGTGCTATCTCCCGTGAGCTCCTGCCCATGGTGCTCGACACCACTGCCTCTGCTCGTGTCCTAGGGGAAGCATCGAAGCCATCTACTGCGACAACGCCGACACGCAAGCCATCTACCTCGAGCAAGAATTTTATAGCCTTCGTCAAGGTGCTATGTCCATCGACGACTAGTGCCGCCGACAGAAATCATTAGCCGATGAACTCTCATGCTCGAGGAACTCACGAGGACCTTGTCATTGATCGTGGCGATTATAGCTATTGGTACCACGATCAATGACAAGGCCCTCGTCCACAATGTCCTGCGTGGTCTCAACGGCCAGTACCGGCACCTCCGTCCGATTTTTCAGATGCAAAGTCCGCCCCCTCCATTCTCCGACGTCCGCTCTACTCTCATGCTCGAGGAACTCACGGCGGAGTCCTCCGACAGCTCGCCCCATACCACTTTCTACACCAACAGCGGCCCTGGTGGCAAGTCACCATCAGGCGGTGGGTCGTTTGCAGCACCACCCCACACCT